>NC_045960.1:12990403-13290403 GCF_010909765.2 Amblyraja radiata
TCTATCCTTTGCTGAATCCTCCTACAAAAGAACCTCAAGACTGGTGTCACATTTAGAGTCGCACAGGCCCTTCAGCCCAACAGGCCCCATCTACACTAGTCGCATTTGGCCCATACCCCTCTAAACCTTTCCTCGCCATGTACCTACCTGTGTGTCTTTTAAAGGTTGTTATAGTATTTGCCTCAACTCTAGCTTCACAATTCACAACTCTTTTATCTCGCACGTTCTGTCCTTTCATCTCTGACCTTAGTCTAACCTTCTGGCTATAAAATCTCTCCCCCCTCCCCCCCCCCCATAATCAGTCTGAAGAAGGGTCCCAACCCGAAACATCACCTCTCCATGTTCTTCAGAGCCTCACCCGCTGAGGATCTGAATGACAAAGTTACTCCAGCATTTTGTGTCTTCTTTATCTGCCTCCACCGCCACCTTTGGCAGTGTTTTTCCAGGCATTCATGACCCCTGTGTAAAATAACTTGCCCCACACATCTGCTTTCATCTTTGACCCTCGCACCTTAAAGCTATGCTCTCTAGTCCTTGACATTTCTATTCTGGGGAAGACTGGTTCTGACCGTCTATCCTATCTCTGCCTGTCATAGTTTTATCTACTGCTATCAGGTTTCCCCTCAGCTTCCGACAACAATCCAAGTATGTCCGACCTCCCCCTGTAACTAATACCCCCTATCTCGCCATCATTCTGGTAAACCTCTGCACCTTCTCTAAAGCCTCCACATCCTTCCTGTAATGGGGTGACCATAAATGCACTCGATTTTCCAAATGCGGCCCAACCAAAGTCCTGTGAAGCTTTCCTATGTACTACTAAGTTGTGAGGGCCGACTGGAAATAATATATACTTGTGTGACACGAAAATGTAGAGGCAAAGCTGATGTTTGGTCCATCTGACCAACCGATAACCAGGTCCAATGTTCTCCCTGTGGTCACGTGGTTTCCTCCCGGTGCTCCGATTTTCTCCCACATCCCAAAGACATGTGGCTTTGTGGGCTCATTGGCCTCTGTAAATTGTCCCTAGTGTGTCAGTAGTGCATGGGAAAGTGTGAGCAGATGGTCGGTGTGCTGTCGGTTGGCTGAAAGGCTTGTTTCCATGTCGTATCTCTAAACTGAAAACTAAAGTTTGGTCTGAACAAGCAGAGTGGGGAATTAAAAACTTGACCTTTCTCTCCCCACCCTTACTCCTTGCATTGGACAGATCCCTATTGCAAATTTAGACTGTTGTACCCATGGCAAGAAGCAGCACCAGTAACGAGGCTGCTGCAGTGTCACACAGGACTGTCACGGGCCCTTCGGTCCAACTCATCCTTGCCAACCAAGATGTCCCATCTACACTAGTCCAACCTGTCCTATCCATGTACCTGTCCAAATGTCCCTTAAATGTTGTTACTGTTGGCCAGCAACTATCGCCATGCAACATAAACACTATATTGTTCAATTAAAGACGGAGCACTTGAAATTTGCCCCAAAGTGTGCCAAATCGTCGCTCAGGTGAGGCAGTGCTAACTGAAAGCCACCTATATCACTACTACCTGCGCTAAATCAGTGGCTGCATCAGCAGGGAGGGACAGTCTTCCTCTTAGCATCCTCTTCCTCCGTGCTGTTGGTCTCCTCAATGGAGGTAGCATGAAGTCACAGCTCCACCACCCGAGTCAGGAAAGCTACAGTTTACACTGCTCATCTTCAAACACCCCGGAAATACACCTTTTAAAACAAAATTGGGCCCTTCACCTGAAAAACCCTTTCTCCCCGTCACCCAAAAAACTTTTCCCTCTTCTCCTTAAAAGCCTCTGAAAAACCTTTGTCCCCTTCACCTTAAAAATCCTTATTCCCCTTCAATTCTTTCTCCCCTTCACCTCAAAATCCTTTCTCCCCTTCACCTGAAAATAAAATTTCTCCTTCACTTTAATAATCCTTTCTCGTCGACATCTGAGAAACTTTTCTCCTCCAGTCATTTTAAAATGACTCCTCTCCTCGTCAACATTATAAAAAATACATTCTCCCTTCACCATTTTTGTTTTCAACAAAGCAATATATATATATTTTTGTGGTTGTACAGGCTGGCTGACAATTTCTGCTTCCATATATTTAAAGTCTCTGCTTATGATGCAGAGCGATCTCTTGTGGCCCAAAGTCATGACTTGCATCTGCCAAGCTGCACTGTTTCTTTAAGATGACAGTCAGTTTTCTGGAAAGGAATAATAACTGCTAGATGTGTAACGCTGGTGAATTAAGAGATTCAGGTCCACTGAGCCCCGCCTGGTGCATTTTTGAAAAGCAAATTTAAAGAAAAAATGTTTTTTCACCAGTAACGTGAAACGTGGCAAACTTGGTCCAAATGCAGTGTTATTCCCCCGGTATAATTTAATGCTCGTTTCTCATCTTGACATCCGTGGTTTTTATTGCAGACTGCAAGAGGAGATTGTTTTGTCACCAAAGGATCTTCATTCACATTAGTAGTAACTTGAGATTTCCTTTACAAATGAAGGCACAAAGTAACTCAGCGGGTCAGGCAGCATCTCTGGGGAACATGGATACTCAATGTTTTGGGTCTATATCCTTCTTCAGGTGGGTGGTAGTAGGGGGGGAGAAAGCTGGCAGAGAGGTGGGGGGTGGGACCAAGCCCGGCATGTGATAGTTCGATGCGGGTAGTTTGGTAGATGGGTGGACAAAGGCCAGAGATGAAAAGACAAAAGATAGCGAGGTAAAGGAGAGAGATGGCACCACATGTGAAGCCAGAGGAAGGGATATAGGTGGAAGGGGAGGAATGGGTGCTCATCCAGGTGGGGCACGGGGAAGAGATGGAGAGGTGGGGGGGGGGGGGGGGGGGGGTATGGAGTGTTTACACGTTAGTTACCAAAAATTGGAGAGTTCAATGTTCAGACAAACAAATGATGCTTTCTTTTCCTGGACTAAGATCCTGGTGTATCCTCACCACCTGTTGTGATCTGTACAGTTCTTGAGAGTGGAGAAGTGTCTACAAACAGTGGTTGCATTTCGTTTTTTTCCCTTTCCCTCTCATTCTCTTTTATAAATAATTTTTTAACCCTAATTTGTACATAAAGCTGTTCACTGTCCCCTTTTACTTTTGTGTTGGTTTGTGTGTGTGTTTACAGCTGTTTTCCTAATCAAACACCTCTAGCTGTTTTGTATGGCCTGCGTTATTCCAAGTTTTGGAGGTGCAAATGTAATGAAGCTCCTACTTGGCAGAGATTGTCGCTGGAGATTTGGCCTGATTTTCCCCGGGATATTAAACTTGGGAAGATTTTATTGCCGTGAGTTTTTAAAAAACAAAAAACAAAAATGACCTGTGCAATTTCAGAAACTGTTTCTTTCAATAATATATTTAATCTCAATTAAAATATGTTTATCTGCGGTCTTATTTTCCCTTTTTTCTTTAATGAAGTTTGCATTTTGAGATGGTAATTATGTGATTTAATGGATACGTCAATGAAGCGTTCTGTTCTTTGCTGAAGTAACGGAATCATGGCTACAAAATGTAATGTAGACACGGAACTGCAGATGCTGGAATCCTGAGCAAAACACGCAGAGCTGGAGCAACTCAGCGGGTCAGGCAGCATCTATGGAGGGAATGGACAGACCATGTTTCAGGTCGGGACCCTAACCAGGTCTTCATTAGAGTCAGGGAGAGTCCTGTAGCGAGGCCCAACTTGCCCACGCTGACCAACATGCCTCATCTACACTAGTCCCACCTGTCTGCCCATGGCCCACATCCTACCAAACATATCCCATCTATGTACCTGCCTAAATGTATTTTATTTTTTTAAATTTCAAAATAGACTTTATTTGAGAAATAAATATATACAATACATGATCCATACAAAACTCCATCCGACACTGTCGGAGGCTATACATACATTCAATACAGTTTCCCCAAATCACAGTTTTACCCCCCACTCTTGCCACTCATGTGGCCCACTGGTGTGATCTCCCTTCCCTTATTTTGAGGGGCATCTCCACCACACCCTGCCCCCCATGTCCAGCAGCGGAAGGGCCCTAGACTGTGGTCCTCCCCCACCGAGCCTTGGCGTTGGCTGCACCGAGCTTCAGTGCGTCCCTCAGCACGTACTCCTGCAGTCTGCAGCGGGCCAGTCGGCAACATTCCCCGACGAACATCTCGCTCCGCTGGGTGGTGAACAACGCTCGGGCAGACCAAAGGGCGTCTTTCACTGAGTTGATGACCTTCCAGCAGCACTCGATGTCAGTCTGTGAAGGCGTCCCTGGGAACAGTCCATAAATCACAGAGTCCTCTATGACGGAGCTGTTCGGAATAAATCGTGACAGGGACCCTTGCAGAACTCTCTTTGTGATAGAACCTATCTCAACTACCTCCAGACCCAACATCCTTGTGTGAAAAAGTTGCCCCTCAGGTTCATATTAAACCTTTCCCCTCTCACTTTACACTCACAGTGCATTCAGAAAGTATTCAGACCCCTTGACCTTTTCCACATTTTGTTACGTTAGTCTTATTTTAAAACATTTTTTTATCATCAATTTTTAAAATATCATTCTACCCACAATACCCCAACATGAAGAAGCAAAAACAGGGTGTTTACAATTTTTTGCAAAGTAATTAAAAAGAAATAACTGAAATATCACATTTACATAAGTATTCAGACCCTCAGAGCTATGACACTCAAAATTGAGCTTTGGTTCATCCTGTTTCCATTGATTATCCTTGAGATGTTTCTACAACTTGATTGGAGTCCACCAGTGGTAAATTAAATTGATTGGACATGATTTGGAAAGGCACACACCTGTCTATATAAGGTCCCACAGTTGACAGTGCATGTCAGAGCAAAAACCAAGCCATGAAGATTGTCCGTAGACCTCCGAGACAGGGTTGTGTCGAGGCACAGATCTGGGGAAGGGTGTAAAACTGTTTCTGCAGCATTGCAGGTCCCAAAGAGCACAGTGGACTCCGTCATTCTTAAATGGAAGAACTTTGGAACCACCAGGACTCTTCATAGAGCTGGCTGCTCGGCCAAACTGAGCAATCAGGGGTGAACGACCTTGGTCAGGGAGGTGACCAAGATCCCGATGGTCACTCTGACAGAGCTCCAGAGTTCCTCTGTGGAGATGGGAGAACCTTCCAGAAGGACAACTATATCTGCAGCACTCCACCAATCAGGCCTTTATGGTAGAGTTGCCAGACGGAAGCCACTCCTCAGTAAAAGGCACATGACAGCCCGCTTGGAGTTTGCCAAAAGGCATGAGAAACAAGATTCTCTGGTCTGATGAAACCAAGATTGAACTCTTTGGCCTGAATGCCAAGCATCACGTCTGGAGGAAACCAGGCACCGCTCATCACCTGGCCAATACCATACCTACGGTGAAGCATGGTGGTGGCAGCATCATGCTGTGGGGATGTTTTTCAGCAGCAGGAACTGGGATACTAGTCAGGATCGAGGGAAAGATGAACAGAGCAAAGTACAGAGAGATCCTTGATGAAAACCTGCTCCAGAGCGTTCTGGACCTCAGACCGGGGCGGAGGTTCACCTTCCAACAGGACAATGATCCTAAGCACACAGCCAAGGCAATGCAGGAGTGGCATTGTGACAAGTCTGTGAATGTCCTTGAGTGGCCCAGCCAGAGCTTGGACTTGAACCCGATCGAACATCCCTGGAGGGGCCTGAAAATAGCTGTGCATCGACGCTTCCTATCCAACCTGTCAGAGCTTGAGAGGATCTGCAGAGAAGAATGGGAGCAATTACCCAAATACAGGTTTGCCAAGCTTGTAGCATCATACCCAAGAAGACTTGAGGCTGTAATCGCTGCCAAAGGTGCCTCAACAAAGTACTGAGTAAAGGGTCTGAATACTTATGTAAATGTGATATTTCAGTTATTTCTTTTTAATCACTTTGCAAAAATTTCTAAACACCTGTTTTTGCTTTTTTTAAATTATGGGGTATTGTGTGTAGACATGATTAAAAAAAATGAATGTAATACATTTTAGAATAAGACTATAATGTAACAAAATGGAAAAAGTGAAGGGGCCTGAATACTTTCTGAATGCACTGTGTATCCTCTGCTTGATTTGCCTACCAGGGGGAAAAGAGTCTGTGCATTAACCCAATGTATTCCCCCTCATGATTTTGTACACTTCTATAAGATCACCCCTCAAAGGAATAAAGCCCTAGCCTGCCCAACTACTCCCTATAGCTCAGCCCCTCAAGTCCTGGCAACATCCTCGTAAATCTTCTCTGTGCTCTTTGTACAAAGACAAAAGCACGAGGGTGAGAGGGCAAAGGAAATGTTCAAGGCAAGTTTTTATTTTTTTAGCTAGAGGGTGGGTGGAACGCGCTGCCAGGGGCAGTGGTGGAGGCAGATGGGACAGTCACAAAAAGCTGGAGGAACTCAGCTGGACAGGCAGCATCTCTGGAGAGAAGGGTGACGTTTCGGGTCGAGCCCCTTCTTCAGACCCGACCTGAAATGTCACCCTTCTCTCCAGAGATGCTGCCTGTCCCGCAGAGTTACTCCAGCTTTTTGTGTCTACTATTTAAACCAGAATCTGCAGTTCATTCTTACACTTTGATGGGTGCATTAGTGTTTAAGAGGCTTTCAGATAGTTGGACGGATATGGATCACGTGCAGGTAGCGGAGATGGTTTAAAATGGCATCATGTCGGCAGACATTGTGGGCCAAAGGGCCTGTTTCTGTGCCACACTGTCCTACGTACCGATTCCATCTGCCATCCACTGCCTCCGTTAACTGTTCCCATTACCACATACCTTTGTGTTCCTCCTCATCTACCTCTAGTAGTTGTGGGGAGAGTACAACACAGTTTATTTGTCATATGCACCAGATATGAACCCTATCTTTTAATATGGCCATTACAGCAGAAGTACTTAGCACCACGAAAGAGTAATGTACCGCAGAGATGCAAGGAACTGCAAATGCTGGAAACTTGACAGTGCTTCAGTCTGAAGAAGGGTCCTGACCCGAAACGTCGTCTGGCCATTTCCCTCCACTGTCTGACCTACTGAGTTCCTCCAACATTTACAAAACAGCATGCGATGGTTGTATGAGTTTTCTTTTAACCAGCTGCTATTTCTTATCACACTTCCATATTTGGATTTGCGCCTGAAGAAGGATCTCGACCCGAAACGTCACCCATTCCTACTCCAGAGATACTGCCTGTCCTGCTGAGTTACTCCAGCTGTTTTTGTCTATCTTTGTATTTGAAACACGGGAGTGTGGAAATTTTTGACAGCCTATTGTGCACTTCGCCTGGCCCTGAGACGCTGATACTAAGTCGCTGTCAGTGTGGTGAGGATGCTTCTGCATTGCTGTAACAGTGCAGAAGTTTGCCAGCATTTTTTACAGGGCAAAAAAAATAGTAGGCGCAAAGAATGTTGGTGTTGCACATAATCAGGTAAGCAGGCAACCTTCCTTCACTAATTATAAGTTCTAAGTTGCTAATTATCTTAGTGTGTAGAAAGGAACTGCAGATGCTGGTTTATACCGGAGATCGAAGATACACAAAGTACTGGAATATCTGAGCGGGTCAGTCAGCATCGTTTAGTTTAGTGCAGGGGTGGGCAACCTTGTTCTGCATAGGGGCCAGGACCCATGTCTGTGAGCGGATGGCGGGCCACATCTATCACGTGTACATATGGATCCTGCCCCTTCGAGGACGCCACCCGGAGCACTGGCCCCTATCTACGGGTGCTCACGGACATGGCGCACCTATGGACCATTGCCTTGGCTCTGTCCTGAACACGGCGGCTCAAATACTCACTCACTCGTCCCCGGCCTATTGACAACCCCGATCCCGACAGTGAAGCCCAGACACAGAAGGTGCGCGGCCGTGCCGGCGGCTTTGCACAGGATGCGGTACAGCGACCTCGAGCCCGGGAGGTACCGGAGATGATGGAAGTCTGCGGGCTGGATGGTTACGGGAAAAAATATATGCCTGCGGGCTGGATTATTTCGGTCCACGGGCTGCATTCGGCCCAGGGGCCGTAGGTTGCTGATCCCTGATTTAGAGGTACAGCGCGGAAACATGCTCTTCAGCCCACCGTCCGCCCCGACCCAGCGATTTTCACACAGTAACACTATCCTACGCACACTAGGGACAATTTACCAATTTTAACAAAGACAACTAACCTACAAACCTGTTCGTCTATGGTGTGTGGGAGGAAGCTGGAGATCCCGGAGAAAACCCCTGCGGTCACGGGGAGAACGTGCAAACTCCGCTCAGACAGCACCCGTAGTCAGGATTGAACCCGGGCCTCTGGCACCGTAAGGCAGCAACTCTGGCGCTGCACCACTGTGCTGCATCTGGAGAAAAGGAATGCGTGATGTTTCGGGTTGGAACCTTTGTTCAGACTGAAAGTAGAGGAGAGGGGACTGGCGGTAGGAAAAACCAGAACAAATCAGGGCCAGCAACAGATGTCCAACAGTGGAGCCCATAATGGCCTTCAGTAACAAGTTGGTTTCTTGTCTGCGATGGATGGGTAAGTTCTTTGCAGCTTGCATCCTTTGAGTCATTCTTGTGGGGTGTGGATGGAAAAAGGGCCACATTTATTGGCCTCCCTTGGTCACCCTCAAAGATGACCTCAACCCACCATCTTGTATCAGACTCCATCATTGTTTAGAGACACGAGGAACTGCAGATGTTGCGATCTTGAGGGGAAAAAAACAAAGTGCTGGAGTAACTCAGCAGCATCTCCGGAAAACATGGATAGATGACGTTTCAGGTCAGGACCCTTCTTCAGACTCCACAGAAGGGCCCTGACCAAAACGTCACCCATCCACATTCCTAGTTCTGTGCTGTTCTACCTATGTAGATCTCTACATTTCCACCCCGATGAAAAAGATTCTGATTGTCTATCCTACCTATGGGTCTCTGTTTTATATTTTTACCAGGGATTTGTTATCTGTTAGGAAGCTTTATATTGTAGCTGGGATAGTAACAGTCTAACGCACACGTCCAGATTCAGGGGCAATTTCTTCCCAACTGTTACAAGGCAACTGAATCACCCTGGTACACAAAAATGCTGGAGAAACTCAGCGGGTGCAGCAGCATCTATGGAGCGAAGGAAATAGGCAACGTTTCGGCCCGAAACGTTGCCTATTTCCTTCGCTTCATAGATGCTGCTGCACCCGCTGAGTTTCTCCAGCATTTTTGTGTACCTTCGATTTTCCAGCATCTGCAGTTCCTTCTTAAACACAATAAACTGAATCACCCTACCGCAACCAGAAAACAGTGCTGAACCACTGTCTACTTCATTCGAGAGCTTCGGACTATCTTTGATCGTACCTTACTGGACTTTATCTTGCACTAAATGTTTTTTCCTTTATCATATATCCGTACACTGTGTACGGCTCGATTGTAATCACGTTTTGTCTTGCCTCTGGCAGGTTAGCACGCAACAAAGCCTTTTCACTGTACCTCGGTACACATGACAATGAATTAAGCTCATGACTTTGGGACGACAGATGGCACAATGGGCTAAGTGTTCGGCTGGCAACCGGAAGGTAGCCGGTTCGAATCCCGCTTGGAGTGCATACTGTCGTTGTGTCCTTGGGCAAGACACTTCACCCACCTTTGCCTGTGTGTGAATGTGTGTGAGTGATAGGTGGTGGTCGGAGGGGCCGTAGGCGCAGATTGGCAGCCACGCTTCCGTCAGTCTGCCCCAGGGCAGCTGTGGCTACAGAAGTAGCTTACCACCACCGAGTGTGACTGAGGAGTGAATGAATAATGCGATGTAAAGCGCCTTGAGTATTAGAAAGGCGCTATATAAATCCCATCCATTATTATTATTATTATGACTTGTATTCACCATACATATCAGCGAGTGTACCAAGCTGTACATCTATACTGGATTTGTGCAGAGAGTGCTCCCATACGCATCACACGGTTTCAAATACTTTAATAGGAAAACCTTACTGAATACAGAACAGTACATACAAATATTTAAACAGTTACTAAACACACCAAAACATCTCTTATAAAAAGTAAAGCAAACAATGGGATCTACTTTATGAAAAATATTAAATTTTATATTTCAGATCTGATAAGAAATTTGTCCTATATATAAAAAAAAAAATGCTGGCGCTATTCAAAAAATTGTTTTAAAGTATTTTCAAAGCTGCACTGCTGGAAACGAGAGAGAAAAAAAAAATCATAAATCCACTTTGATTTCATCTTGCCACACTGGGGAAAAAAATAATAATCATGTACGCTTAAATCCAGCGCTTGTTTATGAAGATTACAGCACCTGCCTCCCCAGCGCCTTCGAACCTCTCCAATCATAGAACCCCTGACACACACACACACCCGTCCCAGTCTCCCTCACCCCCTCCTCCACAGCCCTTCATCCCCACACTCTCGCCTTGCACACCAGCCACCCCCTTCCACCAACCCTCCCTCCCCCATTGAACAAAATAGGCAGCCGCCAGCTACGGCCCGACAGGAGGCTTAATTTAAGATGTGTAGTTAAAAGTTGTGATGAATTGGTGATCCTCTCCTCAATGGCTCACTCCCTCCCCCTCCCCCCCCCCATCCCCTCCTGCTCTCCCTCGCCCCCAATGGCGATAGGATTAAGCGCGCTCCCCGCGGATGCGACGAGCAAGCTGTATATCCTTTGGCATGATGGTCACGCGCTTGGCATGAATAGCACACAGGTTGGTGTCTTCAAACAGTCCCACCAAATAGGCTTCACTCGCTTCCTAGAGAGGGAGGGACAGGAGGTATGGTTAAACGCAGCTCCAAGATTGGCCATCCAAACCCCTCTTGCCTTGCATCCCCTTCCTTGTCCCTGTAAGTAACCTTTGACGTGAGGCTGCTACACAAGATCGGAGCCCATGCTATTACAGGCAGAGTACGAGCATGGATAGAAGATTGGATGATGGCAGAAGACAAAGAGTGTGTCTTGTCTAGTTGCAAGTTAAAAACCCTTTTTGTCAACCCTTTGGGAAACAGGGAATAATAAGATTGTGTGTGTGGTACTGGTCACCACCTTACACCAAGGATGTGTTGGTGCTGGAGATAAACACAAAATGCTGGTGTAACTCAGCGGGACAGGAAGCATCTCTGGATAGAAGGAATGGGTGACGTTTTGGGACGAGTTTCTGCTTCAGACTGAGAGTCTGGTGCTGGAGTGGGTGCGAAGAAGGGCATTCCCAGGGCGGAAGAGTTATGGTTATGAAGAGAGTGTGACTGCAACAAGCTTGTTTAGTAAGATGATGCAGTCGAGGCTTACCAGAAGACTGCCTGTATTGGAGGGTATTAGCTACAAGGAGAGGTTGGACAGACTTGGATTGTTTTCTTTGGGATGGGGAGATCTGAGAGAAGTGACTATATGAAATTGAGGCATCGATAGGGAAGACAGTCAGAACATTTTTCCAAGGAGCAAAATGTTATACTAGAGGGCACTGTTTTAATGTGAGAGAGTTTAAAGGAGATGTGCGGGGTAGGAAAGCGAATGGCATGTTGGCCTTCATAACAAGAGTAGTTGAGCATAGGAGCAAAGAGGTCCTTCTGCAGTTGTACAGCGCCCTAGTGAGACCACACCTGGTGTATTGTGTGCAGTTTTGGTCTCCAAATTTGAGGAAGGACATTCTTGCTATTGAGGGAGTGCAGAGTAGGTTCACGAGGTTAATTCCCGGGATGGCGTGATTGTCATATGTTGATAGAATGGAGCGGCTGGGCTTGTATACTCTGGAATTTAGAAGGATGAGAGGGCATCTTATTAAAACATATAAGATTATTAAGCGTTTGGACATGCTAGAGGCAGGAAACATGTTCCCGATGTTGGGAGAGTCCAGAACCAGTGGCCACAGTTTAAGAGTAAGGGGTAGGGCCATTTAGAATGGAGATGAGGGAAAAACATTTTCACCCAGAGAGTTGTGAATCTGTGGAATTCTCTGCCACAGAGGGCAGTGGAAGCCAATTCACTGGATGCTTTTAAGAGAGAGTTAGATAGAGCTCTTGAAGATAACGGAGTCAGGGGATATGGCGAGAAGGCAGGAACGGGGTACTGATTGTGGATGATCACAGTGAATGGCGGTGCTGGCTCGAAGGCCCGAATGGCCTCCTCCTGGCCGAATGGCTGTTGTTTATTGGGTTTGTTTTTACAGAGGGTGGTGGGTGCCTGGAACGTGCTACCAGGGTGGGGGTGGAGGCAGATATACTCGTGGCATTTAAGAGGATTTTAGATAGGCACTTGTATATGCAGGGAATGAATCAAGTGTGGGCAGAGGTGATTTGTTTAACTTGGCATCGTGTTGGGTACGGACATTGTGGGCAGAAAGGCTGCTCCGTGTGCAAAGAGGAAAATGTGAAATGGAGAGGAAAAGTAAAATTACCTGCAAGGCCCCGATGGCAGCACTTTGAAAGCGCAGGTCAGTCTTGAAGTCCTGAGCGATTTCACGAACGAGGCGCTGGAAGGGCAGCTTGCGGATCAGCAGCTCGGTGGACTTCTGATAGCGTCTGATTTCTCGGAGAGCCACTGTTCCCGGGCTGAGAGAGAAGGTGAAAGAGATAAATGGGCCCTGTCCACGCCTGCTATCCTGGATTCAATGCAGAGGAGGTTAACGGCATCTTTGGCACGGACATTGTGGGCCGAAGAGCCTGTTCCTGTACTGTTCTGTGTTCAAATGTTATATGTGTGTATGTGTATATATATATATTATTTATATATGTATATATATGTGTATATATATGTATGTATATGTATATGTATGTATGTATATATATATATATATATGTATACATATATGTATGTATATGTGTATATATATGTGTATATATATTGTATATATATGTGTGTATATATGTATGTATATATTATATATATATATGTATATAGTATATATATATGTATATATATTATATATATATGTGTATATTGTATATATATATGTATATTGTATATATATATGTATATATATTATATATACATGTGTATATTGTATATATATATGTATATTGTATATATATATGTATATTATATATATATATGTGTATATTATATATATGTGTATATTATATATATGTATATTATATATGTATATTATATATGTATATATATATATGTATATTATATATGTGTATATATATGTGTATATTATATATGTATATATATATGTATATTATATATGTATATATATGTATATTATATATGTGTGTATATATATGTATATTATATATGTGTATATTATATGTATATATATTATGTATATACATTATATATATATATATATGATATGTATATTATGTATATATATATTATGTATATATTATGTATATATATTATGTATATATTATGTATATATTGTGTATATATGATATATATATTGTGTATATATATATATGTATATATATATGTGTATATATATATATATATGTGTATATATATACATATATATATGTGTATATATATATGTATATATATGTGTATATATGTGTGTATATATGTATATATATATGTATATTATATATATATATGTATATATATATGTGTATATATATTGTATATGTGTGTGTATATATATGTGTATATTATATATATATATGTATATTATATATATATGTATATTATATATATATTATATATATATTATGTATATATATATTATATGTGTGTATATATATATATATATGTGTGTGTGTGTATATATATATATATATGTGTGTATATATATATATATATATATGTGTGTGTGTATGTTTGTGTATGTGTATATACAATGCACGCATATATAATACGTGTATATATATCATACATGCATATATGATATAATAGGTGCATATAGATGACATGTATATATGTCTATAATATATATACATCCCATTTTCTCTGCCCACCCCTCCCAGACTTCCACCTATTCCTCCCCCCTTCCTACATTCCTTCCTTCCTCTGGCTTCACGAATTGCAACTCTCCAATCAGCCTGTCTCGCACCTTCTGCTTCTACCTCTGACCTATGTTCCAAACATCTGCCTATGGAAACCCCCCTGTTGTCGGTGTCCACTTAATGCCTGCCACGCTTTGTGTTCATAAGTGATAGAAGAATTGGGCCATTCGGCCCATCAAGTTCACTCCACCATTCAATCATGGCAGAATATGTGTGGAAACTCGACCGACGTTGCAGCGGCCTCTGCAGTCTTTTTTTCATTTTTGTTTGTCCCGTTGAGTGTATAGTTTGAAGTGTTTTTTAAATTGTTTCTGACTGTGTATGTGTGGGGGGTGGGGGAAACTTTTAAATCTCTTCCCTGTACGAGTGACCCGACCTTTTCTCAGTCGGGTCTCCGTTGTTGTTGGGGCCTAGCACAGTGGAGCGGCCTCCAACCGGAACGACCTGGGGGCTCCAGTCGCTGAGCCTGCCGACTCACCATCGTGGAGCAGGCCGGCTTCGTAGCGTGGAGAGCTGTGGTGGCGCGCTGCTGTGACCCGACTCCGGAGCTTTGGAGTCTCCAGCCGGAGGTCCGGTGACATCGGGAGCTCGTGGGTCCCTGGTGGGAAACCGCTTTTCGGAGCTCCCGCAAAGGCAACTTCTCCCGCCCGAATTGCGGGGTTGAAAATGACCTGGCCCGGCGTGGCTTTAAAGGCCGCGAACGCCCGCCGGGGGCTCCTGCATCAAGACCCGGAGCGGGGCCTTGCATCGCCCGGCGCAGCATTAATGGTCGCGGGACTTACCATCGCCCACCGGGGGCGTTGACATCGGGAGAAGAATGTAGAGCAGGGGAGAGACAAGACTTTGCCTTCCATCACAGTGAGGAGGAGATTCGCTGTGATGGATGTTTGTGTGGATTGTGTTGGTGTTGTGTCTTGGTTCTTTTCTTGTTGTATGACTGCAGAAACCACATTTCGTTTGAACTTCATTTGAGGTTCAAATGACAATAAACGGTATTGTATGTTGTATGTATGTTTATGTTTCCCTCCTAACCCCATTCTCCATCCTTCTCCCCGTAACCTTTGACACCTCTACTAATCAAATGTGCTGCCTCTCTCTCGCAGCTTTCGCATCTCCCCCCCTCCACAATCAGTCTGAAAAATTGAGTCCCGACCTGAAAATGTCATTTGTCCATTCCCTCCACAGATGCTGCCTGACCTGCTGAGTTCCTCCAGCACTCCGGTACAGGGTTGAGATCGCGGATCGGGGCGGCTCAGCAGTGAACTGTAGAGCTGCTACTTCACAGCTCCAATGACCTGGGTTCAGCCCTGACCTCGGGTGCAGTCTTTGTGGAGTCTGCACGTTCTCACCATGAGCGCGTGGAATTCCTCCAGTCCCATGATCCCGTTAAACTTACCTGGTTGGCGTGTTGTAAATATTGTATAATACCTTCAACACAATAAATCCAAAGAGTGTTGAGGTGCTAACAGAAACGGCATCCTATAATCTACAAAATCTGGCAGGGTCCATTTTAAAGGTAGCAGACAGGAACTTTAGTTCAAGATACAGGATGGAAACAGGCCCTTTGAATCACTGAGTCCACGCTGACCATCGCCGACATTGTTTACACTAGTTTAGTTTAGAGACACAGCGCGGAAACAGGCCCTTCGGCCCATCGAGTCCGCACCGACCAGCGATCCCCGCACATTAACACTACCCTACATACTCTAGGGACAATTTACAATTATACCAAGCCAATTAACCTACAACCTGTACCTCTTTGGAGTGTCGGAGGAAACCCACGCGGTCACGGGGGTGGGGTAACGTGCAAACTCCGTACAGACAGCACCCGTGGTTGGGATCGAACCTGGGTCTCTGGCGCTGTGCCACCGTGCTGCAGTTCTAGTTATTTCATATAGTTCTATATTATCCTGCTTTTGTGAATACTAGGGAGAAATCAACCTCAACCCTGCGGGCAGATACAGGAACATGAGGAGCCCATAAAGACATGAGGTAGTTATGGTGAAAGACAATCTCAAGAGATTCTCCAATTAAGAGCAAAAGATTGGCTGGGGAAAAATAGGATCCCTCAGGAATCAATGTATCATTTAGATGTGGAGCCACAGGGGACGGGTAAGAATGTTAAATTAATGTTCACACCTGTATTTACCCTGGAGAAAGTGTTGGAAGCTTGGGAATTAAGGGAAGTAGGTAAAAAAACAAAAAAAAAAACATTTTAAACAGCTTGGTAAGCATTGACAAGACGGGCCAAAGGGCCTGTTTCTGTGCTGTACGGCTCTGAACCTTAAGGTGTAAGAAAGAACTACAGATGGTGCTTTAAATCGAAGGTAGACACAAAATGCTGGAGTAATTCAGTGGGTGAGGCAGCATCTCTGGAGAGAAGTAATGGACGACGTGGCCAATCCCTTCCCTCTAGAGATGCTGCCTCACCCGCTGCGTTACTCCAGCATTTTGTGTCTACCCTGAACCTTAAGGATCCTTTGTTAAAACAGTGGCACAGCTGGTAAGAGCCGCTGCCTCACAGTGCCAGTACCAGATTCGACCCTGACCTCAGGTGCTGTATGTGTGGAGTTTGCTCGTTGTCTCTGTGACTGTGGACGTTTCCTCCACGTCCACCGGTATCCTCCCACATCCCAAAGACGCGTGGGTTTGTAAATGTTTTGGCCCTCTGTAAATTGCCCCCAGTGTGTAAAGAGTGGATGAGAAAGTGAGACACTACAAGGTGGAAGAGGACACAAAGTGCTGGAGTAACTCAGCGGCTCAGGCAGCATCTCGGTGGAACATGGAGAGCTGACGTTTCATGTCAGGGCCCTTCTTCAGAACTAGTGCGGACAGGTGGTTGGCATGGAGTCAGTGGGCCGAAGGGCCTGTTTCTATGCTGTATGTCTCTAAACTCTCCTACGTTCCATGTGAATATTCTATGGGGATACTGGAGGGGTAATTGTATCACGTGTATAAGGATGATGTTTTTGGTCCAGAGAGGAGCTCTCTGCCCCAGTCCGGGCCTGTCCACTGACCGGTAACGATGGGGCTTCTTCACGCCGCCGGTCGACGGGGCACTCTTCCGCGCGGCTTTCGTCGCCAGCTGCTTCCTCGGAGCCTTCCCACCGGTGGACTTGCGGGCAGTCTGCTTGGTACGAGCCATCCTCCTTCCGAGCGATCGATCCTAGAAGCTGAAACACCAACACAACCAGTGAGGACTTGGGATACCGCAACTCTGCGCTTAGAGTCAGCGTGTAAACGGGCCCTTCGGCCCAACTTGCCCACACCTGCCAACATGTCCCAGCTATACTAGTCCCACCTGCCCGTGTTTGGTCCATATCCCTCTAAACCTGTCCTATCCAAGTACCTTGTCTAACTGTTTCTTATAGTCCCTGCCTTAACTACATCCTCTGGCAGCTCGTTCCATACCCCCACCACACTTTGTGTGAAAAGTTACCCATCAAATTCCTATTAAATCTTTCACCTTAAACCTATATCCTCTGGTCCTCGATTTCCCTACTCTGGGCAAGAGACTCTGTGCATGTACCCGATTTATTCCTCTCATGATTTTATACACCTTGTTAAGGTCACTCCTCATCCTCCTGTGCTCCAAGGAATAGAGTCCTAGCCTGCTCAACCTCTCCCTATAGCTCAGACCCTCAAATTCTGGCAACATCCTCGTAAATTTTATATGCACCCTTTCCAGTTTGACAACATCTTTCCGATAACATGGTGCCCAGAACTGAACACGATACTCTAAATGCGGCCTCACCAACGCATTATATAACTGCAACATGATTGATGAAGGCCAATGTTTCAGTTTAGTTTATTGTCACGTATACCAACGTGCACAAAGCACGCTAACCAGTCAGCAGAAAGACAATACATGATTACAATCGAGCCATTTACAGTGTATAGATACATGATAAGGGAATAACGTTTAATTCAAGGTAAAGTCGATCAAGAATAGTCCGAGGGTCACCAATGAGGTAGATAGCAGTTAAGCACTGCTCACTGGTTGAGGTGGGATGATTCGGGTGCCTGATAGCAGCTGGGAAGAAACTATCCCTGAATCTGGAGGTGTGCGTTTTCACATTCTCTCTAGCTTTTGCCTGATGTGCCAAAAGCCTTTTTGACCACCTTATCTATCTGTGACTCCACCTTCGAGGAACCATGTACCTGAACTCCTAGATCCCTCTGCTCTACAACACCACCCAGAAGCCTACCATTCACTGTGTAGGTCCTGCCCATGTTAGACTTTACAAAAAGCAACACCTCATAATTCTCTGTGTTAAATTCCATCAACCATTCCTCAGCCCACCTGGCCAATCGATCAAGATCCTGCTGCAATTTTTCTCAACCATCTTCACTATCTGCAATACCGCCCACTTGGAGCAAGACAAATGGAATTAGATTCAGCTTATTTTTGAGATAAAGCTGCAAATATTCTCCCCAGGGAATATATGTGGGTGTCACGGTGGCGCTGCGGTAGAGTTGCAGCCTCACAGCGCCAGAAACCCAGGTTGAATCCTGACTACGGGTGCTGTCTGTATGGAGTTTGTACATCGTCCCTGTGACCGTGTGAGTTTTCTCCGGGTGCTCCGGTTTCCTCTCATCCCAAAAGCGTCCAGTTTTGTAGGTTAATTGACCTCTGTAAAATATGTCGGGTAAAACTAGTGCACGGGGTGACCAATGGCCAGCGTGGACTAGCTGGGCCTGTTTCCAAACTATTTCTAAATTAACCTAAAACTAATCTAAAATTTAAATAGAACACAGAATTAGTATTTAGGGAGAGAGAGTTTCACCAGTCCTGGGCTTTGGTGAGAGAGGGTTCCATGGGCGTGAGTGAGTTGGTTGGAGTATTGTGTCCAGTTTTGGTTACCGTGGTATAGAAATATGTTGTTAAGCTGGAAAGAGTGCAGAGAGGATTTACGAGGTTGTTGCCAGGACGCGAGGGCCTGAACTATATCGGGAGAAGTTAGGCCGGATAGGAGTTTATTCCATGTAGCGCAGGAGGATGAGGGGTGTGTATAAGACCATGAGGGGAATAGACTGGGTAAATCAACAGAGTCTTTTTCTTCAGAGGAATCAAGACCCAGAGGACATGGGTGTAAGGAGAAAGATTTAATAGGAACCTGAAGGGCAACGTTTTCACACAGAGGGTGGTGGAAGTATGGAATGGGCAGCCAGTGGAGGCAGTTGAGGAAGGTATTAAAACTGTATTTAAAAGACACTTGGACAGGTACATGGATAGGAAAAGTTTAGAAGAATATGGGCCAAATGGGACGGGTGCAGTTGGCATGGATGAGTTGGGCCGAAGGGCCTTTTACTGTGCGGTTTAGATGGAACGTGTTCTGTCCCAATTAAGTAGTGGTGTTGTACAATGAAGGTTTGATGCAAGTTACCCGGATGTACAATGTTATGTAACCAAACTGAAAACATCAATATAGTCATCTAGAATAATCAGGACGTCTATGGTGACGGACCATCCAGCAGAGTTTACAGATTATTGGGTGTCACTCCTTTCCATTCATTATATATTTGTTTGAAACAAAGCCGGCAACAGTAACAAAATATTCGAATTGAGCCCAGTTAATCAAAACAAAACGGGTATCACGGTGGCGCAGCGGTAGAGTTGCTGCCTTACAGCGCATGAGACTCGGGTTCGATCCTAACTACGGGTGCTGCCTGTACAGAGTTTGTACGTTCTCTCTGTGACTGTGTGGGTTTTCTCTGGGAGCTCCGGTTTCCTCAAACACTCCAAAGGCATACAGGTTTGTGGGTTAATTGGCTTTGGTAAAAATTGTAAATTGTCCCTAGTGTATAAAATAGTGTACGGGAATCGTTGGTCGGCATGGACTTGGAGGGCCGAAGGGCCTGTTTCCGCGCTGTATCTCTAGGCTAAACCCAGTTGCCAAACCACAGATGAGTCGGACAGCGGATTAATGGGCCTGTCCCACTTAGGCGATTTTACCGGCGACCGTCATAGTTGTAGTAGGTCGCTGAAAAACGGGCGACTGGGCCCCCCCTACGACAATGTCTACAACAACCTACCACCTAGTCGACGTCCAGCTACCGACAACCAGCGACCCATTAGGACATCCACCTACGACAACCTGCGTCCACCCGTGACAAGCTACGACAAGGTAAGACAATTCTGTCGCTGGTTGACGCAGGTAGTCGCCAATGGAATTCACCGGTTAGCACCGGCGACAACCTACATCATCCTGGCGACAACATACGACAGCACCTACGTCAGGAGAAGACAAGCTACGCTCATTGGCGTCAAGCCAACTGTCGGCAAAAAGTTTTGAACATTTCAAAATCCAGCGGCGACCAGAAAAATGCTACGATTCTTTGGGCGACTGAGGAGACGACTCACGATCTTCCTGGTGACTCCCCGGCGACCATGTGGCAACAGCCTAGTCGCCTAAAAAATACCGTAAGTGGGATAGGGGCATAACAGTGGATTGATTAATTGGAACAGGTAGACACAAAAATGTTGGAGTAACTCAGCGAGACAGGCAGCATCTCTGGAGAGAAGGAATGGGTGACGTTTTGGGTCGAGACCCTTCTTCATTGGAACATACAGCATGGAAACAAGCCCTCGGCCCACCAAGTCCACACTAACCATCACAATAGTCTGCTCACAATAGTTATCCCACTTTCTTGTCCACTCCCTACACACTTGGGAAATTTACAGAGGGCCAATTAACGTACAAACTTGCACGTCTTTGGGAGGTGGGAGGAAACCCACGCGGCCACAGAAAGAACGTGCAAACTCCACGCTCTGACAGCACCCGAGGTGAGGATCGAACCCGGGACTCTAGCGCTGTGGTGCAGCGGCTCGACCAGCTGTGCCATTGTGCCGCTCCATTGCAGCTTAAGTAAGCAGAAGAAATTAGTGACTTCTGTCTCCACTAAAAGCGTGTTGGAAGCATCTTACAACACGCCTGCAATGTCACAACCTCTATATAAATGGAGGCTGCAATCGTGAGAAATGATTTCTCAACTGGAAAAAGACGGGACTTGACTTGAACCGTTGTCTGCCCAGAATTCCCTCCAGAGAGAGTGCCTGACCACCCGAGTTCCTCCCACACTTTAATCTTGTAGGCACGAGCAACTGCAGGTGCTGTTACCTTGAGCAAAACACCAAGTGCTGGAGGAACTCAGCGGGTCAAGTCTGTGGAGAGAATGGACAAATAACCCTTCAAACTGATTGTAGTAGAGAGGCTAAGCCAGACATGAGGGGTGGGGGTAGGACAACCCCTGGCAAGTGGTTTCTCACAGAGAGTGGTGAGTCTGGAATTCTCTGCCTCAGAGGGCGGTGGATGCCGGTTCTCTGGATGCTTTCAAGAAAGAGCTAGATAGGGCTCTTAAAAATAGCAGTGTCAGGGGATATGGGGAGAAGGCAAGAATGGGGTACTGATTGGGGATGATCAGCCATGCTCACATTGAATGGCAGTGCTGGCTCGAAGGGCCGAATGGCCTACTCCTGCACCTATTGTCTATAAATGGGGTGGGGGTAATTATTGGCAGATGGCTTACTCCAGCAACTTTGTGTCTTTTTTTCTCTACCTATCACTTGCCAGGTGCTGGTTTACAAAAAGACTCAGTGGGTCAGGCAGCATCTGTGGAGAACGTGGGTAGGCGAGTGAAATGTAAAGCTAGAGGTAGAGATATGGGTGGAAGGGGAGGGGTAAAAGGGAAAACAAACACAGAGTGTAGGAGTAACTCAGCGGGTCCGGCAGATCTCTGGAGAACATGGATACGTGACTTTTCGGGGAAATATGTGATCAGAGAGTTATCTGCCAATCACCCCCTCACGTTGTGTCTCCCCCACCTCTCTGTTCCAGCTTTAATCCCTGCTCCATCAGCCTGAAGAAGGGTCCTGAACCGCAGAGTTCCTCCAGCGCTCAATTACATTCCGTCCCCCGGAGATACTGCCTGACCCGCTGAGTTAGTCTAGCACTTTGTGTCTTTGTGAACCAGCATCTGCAATTCCTTGTATATCCCGGTCAGGAATCCGAGGGGCAACTTTTTCCACACAGTGGTGGGTGTATGAGCGAGCTGGAGGATGAAGTAGTTGAGGCAGGCACTATAACAACATTTAAAAGAGTCATACAAGAAATGGACAGGAAAGGTTTCGAGAAATATCTGCCAAACGTGGGCAAATGGGACTAGTTTAGATGGGACATCTTGGTCGGCAGGGGCCGGAGCTGTGTATAACTCAAACCTACACAAACAATCCAGCCCACTCTACTCGCTTTACAATCTGCATTGTATCTTAATCGCCGAGTATGATATTGCAAAGATGGATAAACATCAACTAAAATATTATTTTTACTCAACTCCAGCCAAAACTTTAAAAAAAGACCACACACACACCGCGTTGAGCGAGGGAACTGGCAGCGTTTGTTTTGAATTGCAGACACCCACGTTTAAAATGGTCGATGCAACAAAGGGGAAGCTAAGCAAAGATGGTGAAGACGACGGGGAGAAGAGAAATGTTGTTCTCCTATCCTCCCCCACCCCCTGCAAAATAAAGCACACACACACACACACACATGCAACAATGTTGATGCAAAACACAATACTCCCTTTCGAACGCATTTACGGAATGATTGCTGATGCAAAGTAAAAAAAACACTTTGCAGAAGGTGGGGAGTGCAGTTGTCAACAATAACATGACAAAAAAGGGATTAAATGATGACATTGAGAGTAGATTGAGCAGGGGGGGCGGTGCATTAGAGACGGTGAGAGTTGCAGGGAGCTGGGAAATGTACAAGGGATGGAAGGTTGGCCCGGGAGCGGCGAGACTTTGCTACAATGTTGCTGCACAAAATGGATACCTTAAAGTTTGTTACAGCAGCGCTGCTCCCCGTACAAAGAGCGGGCTCTGGACTCAATGCAAGTGGAGGGAGAAAGGAGAGAGCCTTTGCACTTGCGCATCAAAGTTGCCACCTTACACATGAATGCAACACGCTGATACTCACCTTGTCTTGCAGCCGCCTCTGGGTCTCACCTCCACCCGAGCCTCTTTAGGGGGGGGGAGGGTTTGAAGAAATAATAATAATAATAATAATGATGATGGGAAGAAATTGGCCTTTCGCTGGGAAACAACAGAAAATGGCTGACAGAGCCTTCCCAGCAACAACTGCGAGAATGCCCTCCCTCTCGCTGCACACACCCACTGCGATGCATGCAATGCACGGCTTGCATGCTGACTGCAAAGGTTCGAGGATGGGGAGACGATTGCAACCCCCGCCCTCTCCCCACACAATGCAAAGTGCCTCAAATCACTTCGATGCCGCTTCCAGCCGGGCGTGCCGTGGGAATTTCCAACAAGCAACAGGATGAAAGATGTCTCCTGCCATTTGTTTGATAGTTTGAAGCAAAGATCTTATAGCAAAGATCCGCTATAGGATGTTCAAAAGGGAACTGCAGATGCTGGAATATCGAAGGTACACAAAATTGCTGGGGAAACTCAGCGGGTGCAGCAGCATCTATGGAGCGAAGGAAATAGGCGACGTCGCCTATTTCCTTCGCTCCATAGATGCTGCTGCACCCGCTGAGTTTCCCCAGCAATTTTGTGTACCATCCGCTATAGGATCTTTGGTTTGAAGATCGCACGAAGCTTGGGTTTCAGATCAGCAGTCCATGTACTTCTCCACTTCGCTTCTCCCCCCCCCCTCCCCATATCACTCTCTCTCCCCTCCCTTCTTCTCCTCCCTCCCATTCCTTCCCCCTCCCACCCCCACTCCTTCCCATTCTCTCCCTTTCCTCCCATTCCTTCTCTCACCACCAATCTCACTTTCCTCCTTCCCACCCCCCCCCCCCCCCCCCCCTTTCCCCTCCCTCGCTCTCTGCCGTCCCTCCCGCTTTTCTTCCCTCAAGATCCGTGTGTCAGAAGCAAGAGAAGCTCTTTAAACAGAACTTTAAACAGGTGGCGCAGTGGTAGAGTTGCCGCTTCACAGCTCCGTAGACCCGGGTTCCTTTCTGTCTAAGGGCACTGTGTCTGTACGGACACCGTGCCTTGTGATCGCGTGGGTTTTCTCCGGGTGCTCCGGTTTCCTCCCAAGTCCTCCCAAAGTTGTACAGGCTTGTGGGTTAATTTGTCTTAGGTAATAATTGTAAATTGTCCCTAGTGTGTAATATACTGCTAATGTTTCCTGGTCCTCGTGGACTCGGTGGGCCGAAGGACCTGTTTCCGCACTGTATCTCTAAACTAAACAATAGAAACACAAAAAAGCAAAACATTAGAGCTGTGGGGATGCTGCTCAGAAAGAAACACTGAGGTTCACTTCAGAAATGACTTTGTGGATTAATGGATTTGTACAGCACAGAAACAGGTAATTCAGCCCATTAAGCCAATGCTATCATTTTTTCCCATCTACACTAATTCCATTTGCCTACATCAGGGCCATATCCCTCGTGTCTTAACAATGTGCTGGAGGAACCATTTCAGGCAGTGTGTAGGACTCCATCTACACTTCACGCTGCCTCGGCAAGACCAGCTGCATAATCAAAGACGTGTCGCACCCTGGGAGCTCCCTCTTCTCCTCCCTCCCATGAGAGGAATAGATTGGGTAGATGCACAGAGTCTTTTACCCAGAGTAGGGGAATCGAGGACCAGAGGACATAGGTTCAAGGTGAATGGGATAAAATGTAATAGGAATCCAAGGGGTAACTTTATCACACAAAGGGTGGTGGGTGTATGGAACAAGCTGCCAGAGGTGGTAGCTGAGGCTGGGACTATCCTATCGTTTAAGAAACAGTTAGACAGGTACATGGATAGAACAGGTTTGGAGGGATATGGACCAGGCGCAGGCAAGTGGGACTAGTGTAGCTGGGACATTGTTGGCCAGTGTTGGGCCAAAGGGCCTGTTTCCACACTGTATCACTCTATGACTATATGACCAATCAGGCCGTTCGGCCCATCAAGTCTACTCCATCAAGTAAACCTCCCGTGGACCTTCTCCAATGCCTGCACATCCTTCTTCAGATGTGGGCACTATTATTGTTAATCTGCAGTTATCGTTTATTTATTTGTATACGTTAGAGATTTGTCTCTAAAGTGGGATAACAGAACTAGTGTGTACAGATGATCGATGGTCAACGATTTGTCTGTTTGTTTATTTATATACACATATATGTACTGAACATTTCTTTTGTTTATTATGTCATACAGAGTATACTAAGTATACTAGTTTGTGGTGCTGCTGCAAGTCAGAATTTCATTGTTGCATTATAGGACCTATTACAATAACACTCTCTTGACACTCTCACTATCAATACTCCTAAAGCGCAAGTCGGCGTGGGCAAGTGGAAATATAAAGAGCCTGTCCCACTTAGGCAACTCTTTGGATGACTGCCAGGGACTAGTTTTAATGGAATTCAACTACGACACCTGGCGACAACCTACGACAGCAAAAATTGTCGTAACTGTCGGCAAAAAATTTTCAACATGTTTAAAAATTTGCGGCAGTCGCCTGTACCCAAGAAATCGTCTAAAGGGCCTGTCCCACTTAGGTGATTTTTCAGTGGACTGCCGGCGAGTGTCAAGTTCGCGGCACTCGCCTGAAAACCGGGAACTGAACCGGAACGCGACTGTCAGAGTGGAGCACACACACACACACACACACACACACACACACACAAACACATTGCAAAGGCGGGGGCCAGGGAAAGCGGGGGGAGTGCTGTCTGAAATTCACACGGTGCAAAGCCAAGGTGATAGGCAGGAAGGTTAAGACGGCAAGCACAGTGTACGGTAAGTCCTTTAAAAGAGGGGGAGGGAGGGGGGGAGAGAAGGAGTGGAGACACTTTTAAGAAGCCAGACAACTTTTAATAAGCCAGAGATACGCAGCTGTGAATTTCGGCAGGCAATTTTTCACACAGAGTGGTGAATCTCTGGAACTCTCTGCCACAGAAGGTAGTTGAGGCCAGTCCATTGACTATATTTAAGAGGGAGTTAGATGTGGCCCTTGTGGCTAAAGGGATCAGGGGGTACGGAGAGAAGGCAGATACGGGATACTGAGTTGGATGATCAGCTATGATCATATTGAATGGCGGTGCAGGCTCGAAGGGCCGAATGGCCTACTCCTGCACCTATTTTCTATGTATTCTATGTATTTAACATTACTGATCGGGAATCCTTGGTTCTGAAAACTCGTGCTTACGTGTTTTCCCCCCCAATGAGCCAATGAAAATGCCCGGTCAGCAAAGGCGATTAACTAAAACTACCTACGACTACCTCGACTACCCATAACTACATGGCGACCCCACTACAACTGCACCTACAAAAGTATTAATTTTCCCCATGGCGACCAACTTTTGGTCGCAGAAAAATTTTCAACACCATGAAAAATTTATGGCGACCATACTGAGGCCGCGACTAGTTCCCAGAATGTGGGAACGCCTCGCGTCCATGAAGGAGACGCACCAGAGACCACCAGCGAATGTGTGGCGAGCGCAGAGTCTCCTGCACTCGCCTAAAAAGTCGCCTAAGTGGGACAGGCCCTTAACGTCTGTGTTCATGCTCTATGACTGATTATTAATTGATTGCATTATTGAGTTTATTGCAAGTTTCCAGTCCCATCGCTGTGAACAACTCCGAGTGGACACATCTGATCTTCCAGGCTTTTCCCGCGTTATGCCACTCGCCCCACGTGACGCCCATTCATGCCGCGGCCAGGCATGACGTCAGGCTGCGTGACGTCATGCCCGGCTTCTGCCCATCGATTCGCCGCCGTCCCCCCGTCCGTGCGCTTGCGCGGCAGCCCCGCTGTTTGCCCGCCGGCATCCCAGCACCGCGCATGCGTGTTGCCGGCCCTCCCGGCGAGGCGCATGCGTACACCCGTTGTTTATCCGTCGGCGTCCCAGCACTGCGCAGGCGCGTTGCCGTCGCTCGGCCTGTGTCTCCGCCGGCCGCTCATGGAGTTGTGGATCCGTCATCCCGGGGCCCGGGCGGCCAACACCGTCCTAATACCGGCCTGCTCCTCCGGCCGGGACCTGAAGATGCTCGTCTGCCGGCTGGTGAGCGGGGGCTGGGGACAGGGGACACTGGGGCACTGGGGACAGGGACTGGGACGGGCTGGGGCACTGGGACGGGCTGGGGGACAGGGGCACTGTGGCTGGGGAACTGGGGCTGGGGACAGGGGCACTGGGGCTGGGGACAGGGGCACTGTGGACGGGCTGGGGGACAGGGGCTGGGGACAGGAGTACTGGGGACGGGCACAGGGGCTGGGGCACTGGGACAGGGGCACTGGATCAGGGGCTGGGGCACTGGGGCTGGGGACAGGGGGACAGGGGCACTGGGACAGGGACGGGCTGGGGCACTGGGACAGGGGCTGGGGCACTGGGGGCTGGGGCACTGGGGACAGGGGCTGGGGCACTGGGGACGGGCTGGGGACAGGGGCGCTGGGGACAGGGACGGGCTGGGGCACTGGGACAGGGGCTGGGGCACTGGGACGGGCTGGGGCACTGGGGACAGGGGCTGGGGCACTGGGGACGGGCTGGGGACAGGGGCGCTGGGGACAGGGGCACTGTGGACGGGCTGGGGGACAGGGGCTGGGGCATTGGGGACAGGGGCTGGGGCACTGCGGCACTGGGGCTGGGGACAGGGGCACTGGGACAGGGGCGGGCTGGGGACAGGGGCACTGGGACAGGGGCTGGGGCACTGCGGCACTGGGGCTGGGGACAGGGGCACTGGGACAGGGACGGGCTGGGGACAGGGGCACGGGCTGGGGCACTGGGACAGGGGCTGGGACACTGGGACAGGGGCTGGGGCACTGGGGACGGGCTGGGGGACTGGGGACAGGTGCTGGGGCACTGGGGACGGGTGGGCACTGGGACAGGGGCTGGGGCACTGGGGACAGGGGCTGGAGCACTGGGGACAGGTGCTGGGGCACTGGGGATAGGGGCTGGGGCACTGGGGACAGGGGCTGGGACTGTGGTCAGGGGCTGGGGCACTGGGACGGGCTGGGGCACTGGGGACAGGTGCTGGGACACTGGGGGCTGGGGCACTGGGACAGGGACACTGGGGCTGGGGCTGGGGCACTGGGATGGGCTGGGGCACGGGCTGGGGCACTGGGGGCTGGGATTCGGACCGTTCACTCTGCTATAGGATGGATATCATTAAATTGGAAAGAGTACACGTAAGATAAATACAGATGGAGTTTAACACAGAGAAATGTGAGGTGCTGCACTTCGGGAAGTCTAACATGGGCAGAACTTATACAGTGAATGGTAGGGTTCTGGGGAGTGTTGTCGAGCAGTCACCTATTCCTTCTCTCCAGAGGTGCTGCTGGACCTGTTGAGTTACTCCAACATTTTGTCCATCAGAGAGATCTCGGAGTTCAGGTTCATAGTGCCTTGAAGGTAGAGTCACAGGTGGTTTGGGTGGTCAAAAAGATGTTTGGCGCATAGGGCATCATCAGTCAGAGTATTGAGTGTAGAATTTGGGGGGGGAGGTCATTTGCAGTTATGTAAGACGTTGGTGAGGCCGCGTTTAGACTATTGTGTTCAGGTCTGGGCACCGTTTTATAGAAAATATGTCAATTTGGAAAGGGTGCAGAGAAGATTTATGAGGATGTTACCAGGACTAGAGGGTCTGAGCTTTAGCGAGGGATTGAGTAGGCTAGGACTTTATTCCTTGGAGCCTTTATTCCTCGGAGTGCAGGAGGCTGAGGGGTGATCTTATAGAGGTGTACAAAATCATGAGGGGAATAGATTGGGTAGATGCTCAGAGTCTCTTGCACAGATTAGGGTAATCAACAACCAGGGGACGTACTATTCCCTTTATCCTGTATCTGTACGCTGCGGTCATCATGTATTGTCTATCAGCTGACTGGTTAGCACACTACAAATGTTTCTTACTGTACCTCTATACACGCGACAAGGAACTAAACTAAATGTAAGGTGAGAGGGGAAGGATTTAATAGAAACGAGGGGCAACTTTTTCCACACAGAGGATCGTGGTGTGTGGAATGAGCAGCAAGAGGAGATAGTTAAGGCTGGTATTATAACAATACTTAAAAGGCGATCGCTGGTCAATGTGGTTTCGATGGACTGAAGGGCCTGTTTACAGGCTGTATTTCTAAGGTCTGAGGATGCTGCCTGACCCGCTGAGTTATTCCACCACTCTGTGTCTTTTTGATTGTAAACCAGCATGTAAAGTTCTTTGTTTCTACTTTGTAAATTAAAAATCTCACTATGCACAGGCAGAATCATACCAAACAAGCTTAGTTTTGAGATATAGCGTGGAAATAGGCCCTTCGGCCCATTGAGTCCACGCTGACCAGCAATCTCCGCACACTAGCACTATCCGACACACCAGGACAATTTACAATTTTTAACCAAAGCCAATTAACCGACAAACCTGTATGCCTTTGGAGTGTGGGAGGAAACCGGAGCACCCGGAGAAAACCCACACAGGTCACAGGGAGAATATACAAACTCCGTACAGACAGCACCCGTGGTCAGGATCGAACCTGGGTCCCTGGCGCTGTAAGGCAGCAACTCTACCGCTGCGCCACCGTGCCGCCCTAAGTACAAGTGTATTAGAATAGTAGATTACACATGAGTTGCCATCTTTCCAGTGCCATCTTCAAATCCAGAGCTTCTTCAATCAATCAACCTTTATTGTCATCTTGCAAGCAACAGTTGTACAGTGCAAAATGAAAAGACATTTCCCAGGGAATACATCACACATGAAATTTAAAACATTTCACACATAATAACACTAAAAACTTGTATCTCCCTTCAGCACTAGCACAATCCCTGGATTGGTGGCCTCTGTAGTAAATGTTAATACAAGTTCATAAGGCATAGGAACATAATTAGGCCATTCAGCCCATCGTCTATTCCGCCATTCTCCTGACGTCTCCCCATAATCCCTGATACCCGTACTGATCTGGAACCTCTCAGTCTCCACTTTTAAAATATCCATTGACTTGGCCTCCATAGCCATCTGTGGCAATGAATTGCACAGATTCACCACCCTCTGGCTAAAGAATATACGTGTAACATTTGAACCAGGTACTTGAATTCATCAAACTGTATTAATTGCAACTTCTTTCTTTGACTGCAGGGTTTCCCCGCTGCCGATGTGTACCTTAAATGTAACGGGAGACTGGTTGGCGAGGAGGAAGAGTTACATGATGGAGCCGTGTACAGCGTGGAGCCGAGACTGGTTGGAGGGAAGGGAGGTAGGATTCGCACAATACCATGCCTACTGTCCACAGTATCACAGATACATTGGGTTTGTGTCACACTCATGTGGTGGTTCTTGTGAGTTCGGAGGGAGGTTGACCCCCCCTAGAAATGATTGCACGGGCAGCGCGGTGCAGTGGGTATACCCTCGTGACCCTTGGTAGTGCTGCGGCCACACTGTACCAGAGACCCGGGTTCGATCCTGACCTCGGGCGCTGCCTATGTGGAGTTTGCTCGTTCTCCCCGTGACCACGTCGGTTTCCTCTGGACACTCCAATTTCCTCCCACATCCCAAAGACGTGCGGGTTTGTAAGTTAATTGGCCTCTTTAAATTGCCCCTGCTGTGTAGGGAGTGGATGAGAAAGTGGGATAACATAGAACTAGTGTGAATGGGTGATCAATGTTTGGCGTGGGCCGAAGGGCCTGTTTCCATTCTGTATTACTAAACTAAACTGAACTGCAAGCACCTGATGCGGCCTCTGCTACATAAAACGAGAGAGATAAAGAGAGAAATAAATGCTATCATGCCAAACAAAATCCCCCATCAAAGCAAGTCCCATTTACCTGAGTTTGGCCCATATATATCTCTCAACCTTCTTCTATCCAGGTATGATTTTTGAATTTGAGGAAAGTTAATGCAGGTCCTTCCTGAGTTACAACAGGGTTCTGTTGCTGAGTACTGCATATAACATGAACAATTTGGAAGTCGGAAATCTTACTGCCTAACAATATATTTAAATGAAAGCAAAGGCCATCCAAGTGCAACATGTAGTTAAATCGGGACATTAACTCAACCCTTTCTGCCAGAGTTCCCACATGACAGAAGATCATATGGTCATGTCATAGGAGCAGAATTAGGCCGTTCGGCCCATCAAGTCCACTCTGCCATTCAATCTTGGCTGATCTATCTCTCCCTCCTAACCCCATTCTCCTGCCTTCTCCCCATAACCTCTGACACCTGCACTAAATCAATAATCTGTCTCTACCCTAAAAATATCCATTCACGTCCTCCTGTGGCAAAGAATTCCACAGATTCACCATCCTCTGACTAAAGAAATTCCCCCTCAACTCCTTCCTAAAGGAACATCCTTTAATTATGAGGCTGTGACCTCTAGTCATAGACTCTCCCACTAGTGGAAATATCCTCTCCACTTTCACTCTATCCAGGCATTTCATTATTTGGTAAATTTCAATGAGGTCCCCCCTCATCTTTCTAATCCCCAGTGAGTGCAGGCCCAGTGCCGTCAAACGTTCGGTCGGCAAACTGATAACGTTTTTTGTTAAAGACATTCAAGATACTTGGACAGGTACATTTTTAGAACAGGTATAGAAGGATATGGGCCAAACACTGGCAAATGGCACTAGCTTACATTGGGCAGCTTCTTCAGCGTCGGCAGGTTGGGACAAAGGACTTATTTCCATGCTGAGCGATTCCTAAGAAGGTGGTGATCTGGAACTTTCTGCCTCAAAGCTAGGTAGAAGTAGAGATGCTTGTCACATTTTAAAGGTTTCTGGAAGATTACTGTGCAGTTACTGTCATCCCATTACAGGATTGATGTGGAGAGTTTGGCATGGGTGCAGAGGAAGTTTACTAGAATGATGCCTGGATTAGGGATTATTAACTACAGGGAGAGGTTGGATAGACTTGGTTTGTTTTCTCTGGAACGTCAGCAGCTGAGGGGAGACCTGCTCAATAGATACAGGAGCAGAATACGTCTATTCGGCTCATCACGTCTGCTCCACCATTTGATTATGGCTGATCTATTCTTCCCCTCTCAACCCCATTTTCCGGCCTTCTCCCCATAACCTTTGACGAGCTGATGGAAGTAGTTAACATTATGAAAAGCGTAGATAGGGTAGACAGTCAGAAGCTTTTTCCCAGGGTTGAAACATCAAACACTAGAGAGCATAGTTTTGAGATGAGGGGCAAAGTTGTGCTTGACAGGTTTTATTTACACAGTGGGTGGTGGGTGCCTTGTACGCGTTGCCAGAGGTGGTCACACGGGTAGACACAAAATGTTGGAGTAACTCAGCGGGTCAGGCAGCATCTCTGGAGAGAAGGTGTGGGTGACGTTTCAGGTCGAGACCCTTCTTCAGACTTGCGCCTTTCTGTGTTATGAAATGTTCGGTCTGTCTGTCTGTCGTCAGGCTTTGGGTCGATGCTCCGCGCCCTCGGTGCGCAGATAGAGAAAACCACCAATCGAGAGGCTTGCCGAGACCTGAGTGGAAGGAGGTTGCGGGATGTAAACCACGAAAAGGCGTAAGTCTTACCCTTCAGAGAGCTCCCCTCACAGTTACAAGCAACGTGTCTCTTGAGATCTTTAGTTTAGTTTTTTGGTTTAGAGATACAGCATGGAAACAGGCCCTTCGGCCCACCGGGCCCGCGCCGACCAGCGATCCCCGCACACTAACACTATCCTACACCCACTAGGGCCAATGTTTACATTTTCCAAGCCAATTAACCGACAGACCTGCACATCTTTGGAGTGTGGGAGGAAACTAAAGATCTCGGAGAAAACCCCACGCAGGTCACGGGGAGAAGGGAAAAGTTTACGGGCGATGTGGGAGGCTTTTTTTAATACACAGAGGGTGGTGGGGGCCTGGGACGCACTACCAGGGGTGGTGGTGGAGGCAGATACGATAGTGGCGTTGAAGAGGTTTTTGGAGAGAAACACGGATGTGCAGGGAGCAAAGAGTTGGTCTTGGCGTTGTGTTCAGCACAGACATTGTTGGCCAAGGGTTCAAGAAGGAACTGCTGATGCTGGAAAATCGAAGGTAGTCAACAATGCTGGAGAAACTCAGCGGGTGAGGCAGCATCTATGGAGCAAAGGAAATAGGCAACGTTTCGGGCAGAAACCCTTCTTCAGACTGAGGCCAAGGAGCCTGTACCTGTGCTGGACTGTTCTGTGTTCTATGTCTGTGGAGGCCAAGTCAGTAGATATTTTTAAGGCAGAGTTAGACAAATTCTTGATTAGGATGGGTGTCAAGGGTTAACATAGAAACATAGAAAATAGGTGCAGGAGGAGGCCATTCGGCCCTTCGAGCCAGCACCGCCATTCATTGTGATCATGCCCGATCATCCACAATCAGTAACCCGTGCCTGCCTTCTCCCCATATCCCTTGATTCCGCTAGCCCCTAGAGCTCTATCTAACTCTCTTTTAAATTCATCCAGTGAATCGGCCTCTACTGCCTTCTGTGGCAGAGAATTCCACAAATTCACAACTCTCTGGGTGAAAACGTTTTTTCTCATCTCAGTCTTAAATGGCCTACCCCTTATTGTTAAACTGTGGCCCCTGGTTCTCGACTCCACCATCATTGGGAACATTTGTCCTGCATCTAGCTTGTCCAGTCCTTTTATAATTTTATAGGTTTCTATAGGAAATGTATAACACGTTGCGGGAGAAGGCAGGAAAGTGGGATTAGGAGGCAGAGATTGGTTGAATGGCGGAGTGGACTCGATGGGGCGAATGGCCTAATTCTACTGGAGCTTGTGAACTTGTCTTTGCAGAGGGAACCCATCGGCTGCCCGAGGTATGGCCGGGGTCTGATTGCCTTTTTGCTTCTGTGCAGGATGGCGGAGTGGATAAAGAAGCAGGCGGAGCGGGAGACGGACAAGGAGCAGCGGAGACTGGAGAGGCTGCAGCGCAGGTTGGCAGAGCCCAAGCACTACTTCACGGACCCACAGTACGAGCAGCAGCTGAACGACATGTCAGAGCGGCTGGAGGACTCCGTGCTGAAAGGTACCCTGAAAGCAAACCCCCCCCCCCCTCACAGCCTCAGCTCTCTCCCCCCCCCCCCCCCCTCCCCAACTGTGCCCTCTGCTGCCCCCTATGTTCAGACAGTTCTGCATGATAGGCTGCTCAAATATATAGATACAGCATGCAAACAGGCCCGGACCGCTGGTCTACACTGACCATCCACCACCCGTTCATATGTGGTCATAAGGTCACGGTGGCGCAGCGGTAGAGTTTCTGCCTTACAGCGAATGCAGCGCTGGAGACCCGGGTTCGATCCTGACTACGGGCGCTGTCTGTACGGAGTTTGTACGTTCTCCCCGTGATCCGTGTGGGTTTTCTCCGAGATCTTCGGTTTTCGTATGGAGGTGTATAAAATCATGACTGGAACAGGGTGAATGCACAGAATAGGGGAATAAGGGACCAGAGGATATAAGTTTAAGGTGAGAGGGTAAAGGTTTAATTGGAACCTGAAGGGCAAAATGTTCACACACAGGGTGGTGGGTGTATGGAACGAGCTGCCAGTGGAGATCGCTGAGGCAGGTACAAATATAAGATTTTAAAATGATTTGGACATGGACAGGGAAAGTTTCGAGGGACATAGACCAAACGTGGGGGGATGGTACTATATGAGATAGTCCACCTTGGTCGGTATGGACGAGTTGTGCTGTTCCCATTCTGCCCGAGTTTAACTACCCACTTCCCACTGGTCCATTTGAACACTTGTGTCTTTCACCTAAGAAGCTGCTCTCTTTGTCCTCCACCACTACCCAAAGGATATCCATGGCACGCCAAGCCAGCCAGCCTGCCTGCCTGCAGCATCTAAAAAAAAATATTAATTTCTCTTAAGGTTTGCAAGCAACGTCGAGCGATGTCGTCGCTGCGGATGGTGGATCGAGAAGGCGTGCTTGTCCAAGCACAAGCAAGGCAGGCACAGAAGGAAAGAGAAGACGTCTCTGGTAAAGAAAAACTCACTGTCGGCTTGCACCCGCCTCTTTGGACTCCCGTGGGTTGCTGCTTATCCCTCCCAAGCTGGAGAGGGTTCAGAGATTTACGAGGATGTTGCCAGGACTAGAGGGTGTGAGCTATAGGGAGAGGTTGAGTAGGCTGGGGCTCTATTCCTTGGAGCGCAGGAGCATGAGGAGTGATCTGATAGAGGTGTATAAAATCAGCAGAGGAATAGATGCACAGAGTAGGTGAATCGAGGACCAGAGGACATAGGTTTAAGGTGAAGGGGAAAAGATTCTAATAGGAATCTGAGGGGTAACCTTTTTACACAAAGGGTGGTGGGTGTATGGAACGAGCTGCCAGAGGAGGTAGTTGAGGCAGAGACTATCCCACCGTTTAAGAAACCGTTAGACAGGTACATGGAGATTCACAGGTTCTTGATTAGTTAGGATATCAAAGGTTATGGAAAAGGTAGGAGAATGGAGTTGCGAGGGAAAGTTAGTTCAGTCACAATTGAATGGGGGAGTAGACTCGATGGGCTGAATGGCCTAACTGCTCCTATGTCTTATAGTCTGACGATGGTTGATGAGAGATGTTGAGACACTGCTCTGGAAAAGGAGGAGATAAACGTCAGATTTAGGCAGACGGCATCGAGGAAGTCCCTCCGCGTATATAAGAAGTGTGGGACTACACTGAAGAAGACAATGAAGAAGAGTGAAAGAGGGCATGATATGCTCCAGGCAGGCACGGTGAAGGAAGAGCCTTCACGGTTCTGCAGGTACATTAATAGAAAGGGAGTGGCTAGGGAAAGAATAGGCCCTCTTAATGATCAGCATGGTTGAAGGTTTCAAAGTGCAGTGTAAAGCTTTGTGCACCATGTTATCCAAACTGATCAGATAATGCCATACATATATAAAATCGAGCCAAACTCATGTACAATGGGTAGAGCAAAGGGGAAGATACAGAGTGCAGAATAGAGTTCTCAGCATTGTAGCGCACCAGTTCCACAGACAAAGTTGCATAGACATAGGTTGTCTTTGCGTAGAGCAACCAGTTGGAGGAGATATTAAATTAATATTTCTCATCCGTTTTTAGTGATAAAAGATTGAGCGTGCAGAGGTATTGAGACATATGAGTTGTGACGGCATAGATTGCATATGCTTTAACCCCTGATTGTTCAAGCCAAGCTTCTGCTGGAAAATGTGAGCTGTTTGCCGATTATTTTAAAGATCAGGTTCAGTCTATCAGAGCTGGTATCCCTTTAGATTCTACTGTCCACCGCTGCTGACCTAGCAAGGCGCCGGCCAAAAAGAAGCAGTCTTGGTTAGTGGTCAGGTTGGTTAGTGCGAACTGAGAGGAGATGCTTTTTCCAGCATCTGCAGTTCTTTCTTAAACATTTTGTCTACTTCTCTACATCGGTGAGACCAAGTGCAGGCTATGCGATTGCCTTGTCTCAGTTCGCACTATCCAACCTGATCTCCCGGTGGCTCTGCACTTCAACTCCCCCTCCCATTCCGAATCCGACCTTTCTGTCCTGGGCCTCCTCCATTGCCAGTGAGGCCCAGCGCAAATTGGAGGAACAGCACCTCATATTTCGCTTGGGTAGTTTACACTCCAGCAGGAAGAAAATTTACATCTCCAATTTCAGATAGTCCTTGCTTTCTCCCTCCTTCCCCTCCCCTTCCCAGCTCTCCCGCAGCCCACTGTCTCCGCCTCTTCCTTTCTTTTTCCCGCCCCCCCCCCCATCAGTCTGAAGAAGGGTCTCGACTAGAAATGTCACCTATTCCTTCTCTCCATAGATGCTGCCTCACCCGCTGAGTTTTTCCAGCATTTTTGTCTGCCTTTGATTTTTTCCAGCATCTGCAGTTTTTTTCTTAAAAGTTGTTGTTGTTGTATTTTTATTATTATTATTATTTTTATTATTATATGAATTACCAAAGAGGAGGTATTGGTGGTTTTTAAGTGCATTAAGGTGGGTAAATCCCCAGGGCCTGGCCAAGGGCATCTTCAGAACATGGGAAGCTGCCGAGGGAATTGTGGAGGGGCTTGTGGAGATATTAGCATCATCGTGAGCCACAGGGGAAGACTGGAGGGTGGGTAACGTGGTGCCCTTATTTCAGAACGACAGCAAGGACACGCCAGGGAACTACAGGTGCCTGATGTCAGCGGTGGGAAGATTGTCGCTCGGGATTCTGAGAGGCAGAATAGGCATGGATTGTTTAGGGAGAAAAAAATCTGGAAGTGTTTTGAAGAGGTCCCCAGGCAAGGGCAGGAGATATTGTCTTTCTGAAGAAGGATCTCATTGCATCCTGGTGTTTGTGACAATAAACTAATGTGAATGCGAAAGAACTAAAGAATAAAGTGTCATTGGTGTTGTGTTGCTTTTGCAGGATGGGTGTGGAGGATTTGGATGAACCTGGGAGCTCTGATGAGGAGTGTACGGCTGGTAGCAGCTCCTCCAACCCTTCGTCCCCTTCCGACAACTCTGTGGAGGAGGTCGTGGTTGACGAGGCGGGAGAGAGTGCTGCCGTGCCCAGCGCTGGCACCAGCATGTCTGACAGCAGCCCTGGCCCCTGCCTGCCCAAACCCAGTGCCCATTGTAGTATATCTGAGCACAGTATTCATAAGCCCAGCGCTGACCCCTGCATTCCCGAGCCCAGCATTGACCCCAGCATTCCCGAGCTCAGTGTTGATCCCGGCGTTCTCAAGTCCATCACTGACCCATGCGTTCCCGAGCCCAGCGTAGACCCCGGCATTCCCGAGATCAGTGTTGATCCCGGCGTTCTCAAGTCCATCATTGATCCCGGTGTACCCGAGCCCAGCGCAGACCCCGACATTCCCGAGCTCAGTGTTGACCCTGGCGTTCCCAAGCCCAGCGCTGACCCCGGTTATCCTGAGATAAGCGTTGATCCCGCAGGCACTGATCCCGACGTTCCCGATCCCGGCGCTGATCCCGACGTTCCCAAACCCGCCGCTGATCCCGTCGTTCCTGAACCACTCCTGGCTCAGCAGAGTGAGGCCGGTGACGAAGTGGAGGCAAAGGGTTTGGTCTGGCAAGACGGTGAACCTCCTGCACCGGGGGAGATCTCTGGAGGAAGTCCTAAAGAAATGAAGGACCAGATGGCAGATGGAGGAAGCGACAGGAACACACCAATGACTACAGTAAGTACTCGAGGGACCAGAGTCTAGAGGGATATTATCACAGTAATTCCTGATGGCTTGAATCGGGGTTCTCTTGTATGGAACGATGAAATTCTTACTTTAAAAAAAAAAAGACACAAGGAGTTGGAGTAACTCAGCGGGCCAGGTGGCATCTCTGGAGACCATGATTCGGACACGTGTTAGGTTCGGACCCTTCTTCAGGCTGATTATGGTGGGGGGAGATATATGGTAGGGCGGGGGGTGTGGTGTGCTGCAGCTTTTCCGGCCCATTAATGCAATAACAGGCAGATAAATGTATAATCATCCATAATACACTAAATAAACACAATAAATTGTACTATCAGTAATATAAGGGAACCTGACCATAATTGTGCAAAACCAGTGTTCATTGTGCCCCCAGCGACACTGTCCATAGTAGATCAGAGTAAAAGGAAGGCACAAAATGCTGGAGCAATTCTTAAAGATATGGTCTCCTTTCATCGATTTATTACAAGTATAATATGGTGCAACACAACTCTGGTAATTAACCATTTCAGAACTAGGTGTGGGGTGTGGAAAGATATGAAGTAGGTAAATCCCTTTTCTTTTCTGTTCTGTTTCTTCTTTTCCCTTTTTTCTTCTTCTTTTCTCTCTTTTTTTTGTTTGATTTAAAAAAATTATATATATTTTTTTTTTTGCTCCTCATTTCTGGGCTTATCTTTTTTTTTCTACATCTCTATGGGCTCTTTCTCGCTACCTATCCACAAACTACCAATCGATAACTTTTGGGGCCTACACATCACTCTCTTCCTTCATCTCTTCTTCTTTCTTCTTTTTTTGCAACTATTATTTTTATTTTGTTAAATTTAAACCAAGAAGCTGTACACAAAATGTATTATGTTATATACCATGATTTTTACGACTGTACATTGCTTAATGTACAAATATAAATAAACAAGTAAATAAATAAATAGATAGATAAATAAAATGAGATGAATTTAAAAAGATGCTGGAGTAACTCAGCAGGACAAGCAGCATCCCTGGGGAGAAGAAGGGTCTCGACCTGAAACGTCGCCCATTCCTTCTTCCCAGGGATGCTGCTTGTCCCGCTGACTTACTCCAGCATTTTGATTTTAACCAGCATCTGCAGTTCTTTCTCACACATGTACATCAGAATAAGCCAGCTTGTCCAGTTATTCAATATGTCATGTGTACGAAGGAGCTGCAGATGCTGGTTTACACCGAAGATGGACACAAAATGCTGGAGTAACTCAGCAGGTCAGGCAGCATCTCTGGAGAAAAGGATAGGTGACATTTTGGGTCCAAACCCTTCGTCGGATTCAAAATGTCATGCCTGATTTATCCCTGGCCTGAGTTTCCTTGATCTTTCAAAACTTTATAGCTACCTCCACAATAAACACATCCAGCCTCCACTACCCACTGTGCCAGAAAATCTCTCTCAGAAGAGATTCACCTCCCTCAGAAGAAATTCCTTGCTTGGTTTTGAATGACTGGGCCCTTCTTTTGAAACTAGCCATTGGTTTACGATTCTTTCGAGGATGAAAACATTCAGCATCCACTCTGGCATTGCCACCTTATGATTGATTGAAAGATACAGCATGGAAACAGGCTCTTCGGTACACCGAGTCCGAGCCAACCATCGATCATCCATTCACACTAGCTCTATGATATCCCACTTTTTCATCCACACCCTACAAACTAGGGGGCAATTTACAGAGGTCAATTAACCTACAAACCCAAACGTCTTTGGGATTTGGGCAGAAACCACACAGCCATCACCTAAGGTCAGGATTGAACCCGGGTCTCTGGCGCTGTGAGGCAGCAGCTCTACCCGCTCTATGCCCTTTTATATTTTAATAAGATTTTACCATCGCAACGTTTAAGAAACATTTGTACAGGACACATGGATAGGATAGATTTAGAGGGATATGGGCCTAATACGGGCAGGTGGGACTAGTATAGATGGGACATGTTGGTCAGTGTGGGCAAGTTGGGCTGAAGGGCCTGTTTCCGCACTGTAAGACTCTCTGACTCTAAGATCATATTCCAAATATGAGGCCCCTCGTTCTCAGACAAGAGGAGTAGTCTTCCTGTACTAACTTGTTAGAATTCTGTATATTTTAATGAAATCACCTCAATCTTTTATGCAATAGTCTTTTTCTCCCAGGGAGTCAAACCAGGACAGGACATTCACTGAAGGCCCTGGGGAGTGTTGTAGAACACAGTAACACAAGTACATAGTTCCCTGAGAGTAGCCTTGTGGGTGGATAGGGTGGTGAAGGTGGCTTCTGACACATTGGCCTTAGTTAGTAAAGGCAAGTAGTATAGACGTTGGGACAATTGCAGAAGGCATTAGTGAGGTTGCACTTGGAGCATATTTCTGTTGACGTCACCCTGATTTAGGAAAGATGCCATTGTTGGCATGCTATATTTAAGAGGGAGTTAGATGTGGCCCTTGTGGCTAAATGGATCAGGGGTATGGCGAGGGCAGGTACGGGATACTGAGTTGGATGATCATATTGAATGGCGGTGCAGGCTCAAAGGGCCGAATGGCCTACTCCTGCACCTAGGTTTCTAATTTTCTATGTTGGAGAGAGCATGGAAGCTACAATGATGTTGCCAGGATTTGAGACTGACTAATAATGAGAAGGATGAAGTTTAACGCAAATACATGGGGCAAGATTTTTACACAGGGTGGTGGATGCCTGGTAGGAATTGCAAAGGGTCACAACGCAAAGGGTCAAATTATAATAGAACGCAGAAGAGGCAGGCAGGAACAGGACCATCGGCCCACAATGCCCGTGCCGAACTTGTTGCCAAGGTAAACTTATCTCCTCTGCCTGCACGTAATCCATATCCCTCCATATCCGTGTGCCCATCCAAAAGTCTTTTAAATGAAACTATCCCATTCCCCACCACCCCTGGACAGGCATGTGGATATGCAGGGAATGGAGGGATATGGATCACGTGCAGGCAGAGATCACTTTAACTAGGCATCAAGTTTGGCACGGGCATTGTGAACCGGCTCCTGTGTTGTACTGTGCTGCGTTCTATCATTTGACCCTTTGCATTGTGTGCTGGTGTCAAGGTGTAGTTTTCTCGTCTGGGGAACAACATTGTTTTTAAGCGCTTTGATGTTTGAAGTGGTCTTTGAGTCCAGCTCAAGATGTGGTGATTGATAATATCAGCCAGAGATCTTGTTCCTGTCGCCTTGTCAGAAATGTAGTGAGGGGGGGAAATAATTGAATATTTACAGGGAATGTTTCTAAATAGTGTCCCCATATTTGTGGAAATGGATAATTAACCAAATTAGCTAATGGGATTGATTAACAGTGACCTGGTCGTATGGATTCAGAACTGGCTGACTGGTAGAAGACAGAGGAAGGACAATATTCAGGTTGGGGGTCTGTGGTTCCGCAGGGTTCTGTGCCGAGACCTCTGACGTTTCTGTTATATATAAATGGCCAAGACGTGAGCGTACACGGGTCCGTTAGTAAGTTTGCAGATGGCACCAAGATGTGCTGGGGTCGTGTACTGTGAGGAAGGTTGTCAAGATTTAAAAAATCGGGGGATAGATCAGCTACAGGAATGGGCAGAGAAATGCCAAATGGTGTTCGACCCAAGCAAGTGTGAGGTGGTGCACTTTGGGAGGTCAAATGCAAAGGGAAAAATATATAATTTATGGCATGACCCTGAACAGTATTGATGTACAGAGGGATCTTGGGGTCTAAGTCCATAGCTCCCTGAAAGTGGCCATTCGGGTAGATATGGTGGAATGTGGTATGCTTGCTTTCATCATTCGAGGCATTGAGTATAAAAGTCAGGATGTCATGATGCATTATTATAGGACTTTAGTTCAGCTACATTTGGGGTAATGCGTGCATTTCTATTTGCCCCATTACAGGAGGAATGTGGAGGCTTTGGAGAGGGTGCATGGGAGGTTGATCAGAATGTTGCCTAGATTAAGGGGTGCTAGCCACAGGGAGAGGTTGGACAAATTGGATTGTTTTCTTTAGTACGTCGGAAGTTGTGGGTAGATCCGATAGTCGTACATACAATTATGAGGGGCATAGATAGTGTAGACAGAACCTTTTTCCCCAGGATGGAAAAATAAAATAATAGAGGGCATAACTTTAAGGTGTGAGGGGCAAAGGTTTAAGGAGACATCTCGGGCATGATTTTTTTCCACAGAGGATGGCGAGTGTCTGGAAGGTACTGCCAGGGTAGGTGGTTCAGACAGATATGATAGTGGTGTGAGAAGAGGCTTATGAATCGGCACATGGATATGGAGGGATATGGATTAAGCGCAGGTATATACGAAATGGCCTTGGCAGCATGTCCGGCACGGTCATTGTGGGCCGAAGGGCCTGTTCTTGTGCTGTACCGTTTTATATTCGACATAAAACGTTGGCGTTGCTGTTAGCTGGTCTACGGTGCTGATGTATATCAACCACAGCACAGCCACAGGGCATGTTAGCAATGGAATCCCATACCACGTGTATCTTCAGAACTGAAAAAGCAAGTTTGTATTTCATGTGGGAAAAATCCATTTTGGAGAGATTAGAGTAAACACTGCAAGTACACATCTGATGTGGATTGTGATACTCGTTGGGCTTCTCAGGTTGGATTTGCGAGACAGTGCTGACAGTTTTACTGTTGGAGCAGGATTACTCTACAAATTCTTGGGAACTAAATAAGGTTAAAGGATTGAAGGAAATTGGTTTCACTCTTTTTGTAGCTTTGATTTTTTGTGCTTTTTTTTAGTTGCTTCAGGGTTTTTTGCTTTAGGGTTTTTTTGCTTACGGTTTTTTTTGGTTTAGATTTTTTTACTTTAAGGTTTTTTGGTTTAGATTTTTTAATTTTAGATTTTTTTGCTTTAGCTTTTTTTACTTTAGCTTTTTTCTTTTAGCTTTTTTTCCTTTAGATTTTTTTCCTTTTGATTTTTTTACTTTATCGATCACCCTTTCACACTGGTTCTATGTTGTCCCACTTTGGATGATGGCTTTGTCTTCAGGATCGCCTTCTGTGCTTTCCTGAGGCTGTGATGACTGACCTCCTTTAATCACAACTCTTCCATAACACGCGGTGTCATTCCATTCCCTCGATGCCCACTGACTTAATTTTTACCTGGGCTGAAAGATGCAGCGTGGAGACAGGCCCTGTGGCCCACCGAGTCCACGCTGACCATCGGCCACTTGTTCGCACCCGTTCTCACGTTTTTAGAAACATAGAAAATAGGTGCAGGAGTAGGTCATTCGGCCCTTCGAGCCTGCACCGCCATTGAATATGATCATGGCTGATCATCCAACTCAGTATCTTGTACCTGCCTTCTCTCCATACCCCCTGATCCCTTTAGCCACAAGGGCCACATCTAACTCCCTCTTAAATATAGCCAATGAACTGGCCTCAACTACCTTCTGTGGCAGAGAATTCCACAGATTCACCACTCTCTGTGTGAAAAATGTTTTCCTCATCTCGGTCCTAAAAGATTTCCTCCTTATCCTTAAACTGTTACCCCTAGTTCTGGACTTCCCCAACATCAGGAACAATCTTCCTGCATCTAGCCTGTCCAACCCCTTAAGAATTTTGTAAGTTTCTATAAGATCCCCCCTCCATCTTCTAAATTCTAGCGAGTACAAGCCGAGTCTATCCAGTCTTTCTTCATATGAAAGTCCTGCCATCCCAGGAATCAGTCTGGTGAACGTTCTCTGCACTCCCACTATGGCAAGAATGTCTTTCCTCAGATTAGGAGACCAAAACTGTACGCTTTGTATCCATTCCCAACACACGAGGGCCAATTAGCCTTCAGACTCACAAGTCTTTGGGATGTGGGAGGAAACCGTAGCACTGGGAGGGAACCCACGCGGTCACAGGGGGAACGTGCAAACTCCACACAGGTAGCACTGAGATCTAGATGGAACCCAGGTGACTGGCGCTGTGAGGCAGCGGCTCTACCTGTTGCATCACTGTGCTGCCCAGCACATAATGATAGTAAGTTAGGCTGCAGCCCCCAAAATATCCATTGACTTGGCCACCACAGCCTTCTGTGGCAAAGAATTCCATAGATTCACCACCCTCTGACCAAAGGAGGAACTCAGCAGGTCAGGCAACATGGAATGAATGGATGGGACAAACAGTACAGTGCAGCACAGGAAAAGGCCATATGCCCCATTGTGTGTCAGTGACAACAATGATGTCCAATTAAACTAATCCCATCTGCCCATGTGTCAGTCTAAATGTCCCTTAAATGTTGATGTTGTATCTGCTACACAACCTCCCCTGTCAGCATGATTCAGACATTTCCAATCTATATTAAAAAAATCTTGCGTTAATCTCATTTACACCTTCCTTTCCTCACCTTAAGCTCTAGTGTTCGATATTTCCACCCGAGGGAGAAGCCTGTCTATACTCTCATAACTTTATGTTCAAGAAGGAACTGCAGATGCTGGAAAATTGAAGGTGGACAAAAGTGCTGGAGAAACTCAGCGGGTGCAGCAGCATCTATGGAGCGAAGGAAATAGGCAGCGTTTCGGGCCGAAAACCGAATCCGTCTGGAGAAGGGTTTCGGCCCGAAACGTTGCCTATTTCCTTCGCTCCATAGATGCTGCTGCACCCGCTGAGTTTCTCCAGCATTTTTGTCTACTCTCATATCTTTATAAGCTTATACCAGATAGTTGATGTTTTGGGTTTGTACTCCTCTTCAGACTGATGTTGCAAAGGAGGGGGCTGGGGGGACTGCAAAAGAGAGGTGGGATAGGACAAAGCCTGGCAAGTGGTCAGTGGATACAGGTGAAAGGGGATGCCCAGCAGATGGGTGGAGTAAGTGACAAACGGTGAAGGTGCAAAGGAGACAAAAGGGTGTCAGGGTGGAGAGGGGTGAAATGTAAAGCTGGAGTGAGGATACGGATGGAAAGTAATGGGGGGTGGGAAGTGGAGGATAAAAGGGAAATGAGTGATAGGGGATGTTAGATGAGTGTACGAGGAGGGGAAAGGAACAGGGCGACTGAGGTATGGGAGAAATGGGTGCACACCAGGATTTGGGGGGGGGGGGGGGGGTTGTACGGGAAAGAAAGAGGCGCTTTTACTTGAAATTGGAGAATTCAATGTTCATGCCACTGGGTTGTAAGCTGTCCAAGCGGCATGTGAGATGCTGTTCCTCCAGTTTGCACGTGGCTTCACTGTGGCAATGTAGGAGGCCCAGGACAGAAACTAGAGTATTGGATGGCAAGGGGAGTTAAAATGATTAATGAGCAACCAGGAGAGGCCTTGGCGGATCGAAGTGATCGGGGAAACTCTTTTAGAGAAACTATGACTGGTTTCATTGGACAGAAAATGCTGGAGTAACTGGGCAGCATCTGATCCTGTCTGACCCGCTGAGTACTCCAGCACTTTGTGTCTTTAAAAAAAAAGTAAACCAGCATCTGCAGTTCCTTGCACCTACTGGTTGCATTAGAGTTTGTTTCTGAAGCCCCTCAATCTCTTTCAGCAACCAGTGAGGGCGTCAAAAGTTACACGGAGGAGGCAGGAGAATGGGGTTGAGAGGGAAAGATAGATAGGCCAGGATCAAATGGGCTGAATGGCCTAATTCTGCTCCTAAGTCTTATGGTCTTATGTATGGATGTGGCTCGAATGGCATTGCGAGGAATTGTGCCACAATGTATTCACCTGCCCTCCCATCAGAGGAACTTAGACTCCAGCCATCAGATGCAGAGTTAGTAAATTAGATCATTATGTTTCACTTGAAAAAGAAAGCAAATAGTAAAAAATATACATTTTCAAATTCCAATATTTACATCAAAAGTGCTTCTGAGTTGTGCGCCGGATATTTAAGCGGCGCGCGTGGTCGGCCGTGGTAATGTTCCCCCGAGGTGGGCCTAGATGAGGGAGAGGTTGTCCACACTGCAGGCACATCTCTCTGTGACCATGTTGGGGAACTCGGCCACCTCGATCTCGGTGTAGTCTCCCCTCTTCACCAGGTACATGACGGGCAGTGAGGCGCTCTCTGTCGCCGCGCACCTCCTCTCTCCGTAGACGAAGGGCAGTGGGGGCTGCCTGCACCCCCCCACGCAGCGGTAGGCCTGGTAGCCCGGAGGCTCGATGATCCAGTACTGGGTCCAGGCCAGCTCCCGGAAGTTGATGAAGTACTCCTGCCGGCAGCAGGCCCCGCTCCTGCGCGACCGGCCCCCGTCACAGTCCCCCGACGATCTGAAAGCAAGAGGACACCACCGTTAACCCAGCCACACCACGGCTCACATCATTCTTGATACAAGAGTCAGGAGGTAGTATAGTAGGGGTGGATGAGAAGGCCTGGATACAGTGGATGTGGAGAGACAGCACGCTCCCCTCCTTCCGCACCACAGTTCCCAGCGCTCCTGGACATGATAACACAGTCACAAGCGATCAGTGGGGCAGCAAATTGGCACAGCCAGGGGAGCAGCTGCCTCACAGCTCCAGAGACACAGGTTCAATGCTGACTTCTGGCGCTGTCATGGAACAGAGAACAGCACAGGAATAGGCCCTTCAGCCCACAATGTTTGTGCCGCACATGATGCCAAGACCAATCCTTTCTGCCTGCACGGGATCCTGCATGTATTCCCTGCATGTCCATGTGCCTATCTAAAGGTCTCTTCAATGCCACTGTCTGTGCGGAGTTTGCACGTTCTCCCAGTGACCCTGTGGGTGGGTTCCTCCCATATCCCCAGTACGTGCAGGTTTGTAGGTTAATTGGCCTCGGGATTGCTGCTGTGCAGGAAGTGATGGGAAAATGAGATAACATGGAACAAATGTGAACGGCTGTGCGATGGACGGTGTGGGCCGAAGGGCCTGTTTCCATGCTGTATCTCTAAAACTAAAAGCTAAATCTCCTGGCTGTATTGAATTGCTTCGAGAAGTTAGTATTAAATGCTGGAGCTTTACATGATTTTTTTGGCTTGCGTCACAATGGAGTGTTGCGTGCAGTTCTTCTCCCCCATTACAGGAAGGATGTGGAGGCTTTGGAGAAGGTGCAGAGGAGGTTTACCAGAATGATGACTGGATTAGGGATTGTTAGCAATAAGGAGAGGTTGAACAGACTTGAATTATTTTCCCTGGAAATTCAGAGACTGTGGAGCCCTGATATAAGTATATAATATTATGTGAGGAATAGATAAGGCAGACAGCCAGAAACTTTTCCCTAGGGTGGAAATATCATAGACCAGAGGTCAGAGCTTTAAGGTGAGAGGGGGCAAAGTGTAAAGGAGATGTATGAGGCAGATTTTTCCACGTAGAGAGCAGTAGATGCCTGGAACACACTGAAGAAGGGTCTCGACCTGAAACGACCCATTCCGTCTCTCCAGAGATGCTGCCTGTCTTGCCGAGTTACTCCAGCATTTTGTGTCTATCCTGGAACCAGGGGTGGTGGTGGATGTGATCTGATAGTGGTGCTTAAGCAGCTTTGTGAAAGGCACATGGATGTGCAGGGAATGAAGGGACATAGATCATGTGCAGGCAGGGAAGATTAATTTGACTTGGCGTCACGTGCGGCACGGACTATGTGGGCCAAAGGGCCTGTTGCTGTGCTGTACTGTTCAATGAATTATAAACACCACAAATCTCAGTGTACACTCTGTGGGGAGACCGCTGGGAGGGGAGGGAGGGAGGGAGGGAGGTGGAGAACAAAATGGGGAAGATACTTTGTAACTTTGTTGGCGCCCCTTATGTAGCGACTCTTTGCATACCTTGGGTAAGCAAAGAATTTCACCATGACTCGTCACACGTGACAATAAAGCATTCATTCATTCACCCTATCTATTCCCCTCATCATTTTATACACCTCTTTAACATCACCCCTCATCCTCCTGCGCACCAAGGAATACATGGCAGAATTTTTTTAAGATTAATTTATGACTTGGTACAGATTAAATTTTCTATGAATTGAATTTTTTTTCTGATGTACAGAAATGTCTCCTTGATACGAATGCACGGGCTAGTATAGGGTAATATATATGGCCCACGAGAGAGACACTAATCTCATCGCAAATGGCAGGGATGGGAGATTTGAGTCAAAGACCCTATAGCAAGCAAGATAGACCACTCCTTCTAAATGCAATGGGCTGACGTGTAGTACGCAACGGAGCTGAACGTGGGCCTTTTTTTCATCCATTTCCGTAACCCGACCCGACTCGCAGTGTAATCAACGTTGCGGGGGAACAGTTTGTGTTAATAAATTATAATTTTGAAAATGAGGAGAAGATTTTTCCCAAATAACTTTTATTTTTACGAGGATGTTTCCGTAACCGGCTTCCGTCTCTGCACTATTATCCTATGGGATCTTTGGTGCGGAGACGGAAGCCGATTATGGAAATGGGGCTGAAAATGACCCATGAGTCTGCCCATGACCGTACTACGTCTTTTTCGTCGAGTGATCTATCTTGCTTGCTATAGGATCTTTGATTTGAGTAGCTTATACCTTGCAATTAGATTGTAGCCTTGTGTAAAACAAAAACCAGCTGCTAGCTGGCTCCTGCTGATTTGGAAAAAAACATAGCTTACATTTACGGGAGAGAAAGGCGTGGGTTCCGTTCATGAAAATGTGGATTGAAATGGTCAGGAAAAAGGTGTTGAGTGATTTGCTCGTGTAGTACTTGCAGATAACTGGAATAAACTGTGAACAGTTTGAGTATTGGCTGTCTCAAACTCTGTTTACGATTAAGGATTGGTTGGTCATTAAGGATTGTGTTATCTGTATCACTGGGGATCTTGGAGTCTAACATCCATAAAGCCCATTTCAGTGAATTTGGAGACATTTAATTCCAATTAGAGGTAAGCCAGACACGCCAAATATAAGTCTCAGTCTTTTGTTCCATGGTTTCCTCTGACTGATTTTCAATGTGTTTGCAACTGGGTGAAATGGGAAGCTGTTTTAAAATGTTTTGGATGATTAAACCAAATGAGGGTGGAGGAGCTGGAAGGAGGAACAAGAGTTTGCACCAAGTAGTAAATTAATGGGGCAAACTTTCAAAACAAAAAATGATGCCATTTATTCCTTGGAGTGCAGGAGGCTGAGGGGGTGATAATAGACAATAGGTGCAGGAGTAGGCCATTCAGCCCTTCGAGCCAGCACCGCCATTCAATGTGATCATGGCTGATCATCCACAATCAGTACCCCGTTCCTGCCTTCTCCCCATATCCCCTGACTCCGCTATTTTTAAGAGCCCTATCTAGCTCTCTCTTGAAAGTATCCAGACAATCCTTAATGCAGAGATAGTAAATTAGATCACTATGTTTCACTTGAAAAAGAAAGCAAATAGTAAAAAATATACATTTTCAAATTCCATTATTTACATCAAACGAGCTTCTGAGTTGTGCGCGGAGATATAAGCGAAGCGCATGTTCGCTTAATTTCACGTTCGATCATTAACTATCCAAAGGATCCTTAATGATGTGTATAAAATGATGAGGGGAATAGATTGGGTGAATGCACACTTTTACCCAGAGCAGGGAATCAAGAACCAGAGGACATAGGTTTAAGGTGAGGTCGGGAAAGATTTAATAGGAACCCGAGGGGCAACTTTTTCACTGAGGGTGGTGGGTCTATGGAGCGAGCTGCCAGAGGAGGTAGGTGAAGCGGATACTATAACAACATTTAAAAGACATTTAGACAGACACGTGGATAGGAAAGGTTTAGAGGGATATGGGCCAAATGCAGGTAGGTGGGATAAGCGTAGATGCGACATCTTGGTCAGCATGGGTAAGTTGAAATGAATGACCTGTTTCCATGCTGTATGACTCTAATGCTCCACGCCTATTAGGTTTATATTATTTAATGGCAATAACTATATTGTTCAATATAGGATGTAGAAAATACTTAGAACACTACAGCTCAGGAACAGGCTCTTTGGCTCTCAGTGTCCATTCTGAATATGATGCCAAGTTGGGACACAAAGTGCTGGGTCAGGCAGCATCTCTGGACAACATGGATAGGTGATATTTCAGGTCGGGACCCTTCTGCTCTGAAGAAGGGTTTTGAATGGAAGTGTCACCTGTCCTTGTACTCCAGAGATGCTGCCTGTCCTGCAGAGTTATTCCAGGACTTTGTCCTTTTTTTTTGTAAACCAGCATCTGCAGTGCCTTGTTTCCACATGTCAAGTCACACTAATGTCCTCTGCCTTCATATGGTCTATATCACTCCATTCCCTACCTATCCATTCCCTCTTAAATGCCACTATCATATCTGCTTCCAACACCACCACCCCTGCAGTGCCTTCCAGGCACTCGCCTCTCTGTGTCAAAATTAAATGTTAACCCTCGTATCTTTCACCTTAAAGCTAAGTCCTCTAGCATTTGAATTTACCACTCTTTGAAAAGGGTTACGACGGTCTACCCAATCTCTGCCTCACATAATTGTATATACGTTGATCAGGTGGTCAGGCACGGTGGCGCAGCGGTAGGGTTGCTGCCTTGCAGAGCCAGAGACACAGGCGCGATCCTGACTACGGGTGTTGTCTGTACGGAGTTAACATTCCCCCTGTGACCGCCTGGGTTTTCTCCAAGATCTTCGGTTTCCTCCCACACTCCAAAGGCGTACAGGTAAAATGACTTGGTAAATGTAAAAATTGTCCCTAGTGTGTGTAGGATAGTGTTAAAATATGGGGGGTTGCTGGTCGGCGTGGACACCGTAGGCCGAAGGGCCTGTTTCCACGCTGTATCTGTAAACTAAACCAAAGTCTCCAATACACCAGCGAAAACAATCCAAGTATGTACAAAAAAAAAAAGACAGTGCTGGAGTAACTCAGCGGGTCAGGCAATGTCAGAAGAAGTGCCTGGCCTGAAACGTCACCCATACATGTTTTCCGTAGATGCTGCCTGACCCGCTGTGTTACTCCAGAGCTTTGTGTCTAGTTTCAGTGCCATTTTAGTTTAGTTTAAACTGTGTGACGTGAGTGGCAAAATAAGTTGTTTTGTTTAAGTCACAAAGTGCTGGAGAAACTCAGCAGGTCAGGCAGCATCTCTGGAGAACGGGGATAGGTGACGTTTCGCGTCGGGACGCTTTTTAGTTTAGTTTAGAGATACAATGCGGTACCAGGCCCTTTGGTCCACCGAGTCTGCGCCAATCAGCGATCCCGATTCGCTCGCACTATCCTACAAACTATGGACAACTCATTTTTTTTTTTTAACGGAAACTAATCAACCTACAGACCTGTATGTTTTTGGAGTGATGGAAGAAACCGGAGTACCCGGAGAAACCCCACAAGGTCAAGGGGAGAACGTACAAACTCTGTACAGACAGCACCTGTAGTCGGGATGGAACCCGGGTCTCTGGCGCTGTAAAGCAGCGACTCTACCGCTGCGCCACTGTGCCGCCCATCTTCGGACTAAAGAAGTTGTTGGGCCAGGGGGCCCGAGTGCAGACGTACCCGTATTCCTCCTGGCTGAGGGTGTAGAGCACCAGCTCTGGTTTGCCCAGTGTTTGGTCGGCGACACTCTGGGTGGCGAAGTGCACCAGTTTGGCCAGCTGTGCGGCATAGCTGCCCACTCGCTCCGCCTCCACCCACACCTCCAGGTACATGGGCAGCCCCGCGCCCTTCATCCAGTAGTGCACTGCCTGCGTGACGTCCAGGCTCTTCCACCCAGACTCCAGGATGGGAACCAACCTGCCGAGTGGGGGCCACAGGAGAAAGCTCTTTTAGTCCATAGGAAGAAGCTTTTTTACTCAACATACTTACATCAAAGCTGGAAAGGGGGCAGAGAAAATTAACGAGGATGTTGCCAGGACTAGAAGGTCTGAGCTACAGGGAGAGGTTGAGTAGGCTGGGATTATTCCTTGGAGCACAAGAGGATGAGGGGTGATTTTATTAAGATGTATAAGATTATGAGAGGAATAGACAGGGTAAATACTGAGGTTTTTTTTACCCAGAGTAGGAGAATCAAGAACCAGAGGACATAGGTTTAAGGTGAAGGGGAAAAGATTTAATAGGAATCTGAGGGGTAACATTATCACACAAAGGGTGGTGGGTGTATGGAACAAGCTGCCAGAGGAGGTAGTTGAGGCAGGGACTATCCCAACGTTTAAGAAACAGTTAGACGGGTACATGGATAGGGCAGGTTTGGAAGGATATGGACCCTACACGGGCAAGTGGGACTAGTATAGCTGGGACGTTGGTTGGTTGGGCCGAAGGGCCTGTTACCACACTCTATGACTCTAAAGAGTGTTAGGTGTGCAGAATATGCTGCTGGAGGAGGTAGCTTAGTTTAATGTAGAGATATTCGATGCGGTAACAGGTCCTTCGGCCCACCGAGTCCACACAGACCACCAATTACCCCGCACGCTAACACCCTCCTACACACTAGGGACAATTTACAATTTTTACTGAAGCCAATTAAACTACAAACCTGTATGTCTTTGCAATGTGGGAGGAAAGCAGAGCCCCTGGAGAAAACCCATGCAGTCACAGGGAGAATGTACAAACTCCATACAGGCAACACCCATAGTCAGGATCGAACCTGGGTCTCTGGCGCTGTGAGGCTGCAACTCTACCGCTGCGCCACTGTGCCGCCCCAGTGATACGGGCTGAATGCAGGCAAATGGTACACGCCCAGTAAGCCAACTTGATCGACATGGTCAAACTGGATTGAAGGGACTGTTTCTCTGCTGTACAGCCCTATCACTGTAGGGGACTACGCCACTTACGTGGGAAGCCACAGAGTGCTGCTGCTCAGTGGGTCAGGCAGCATCTCAAGGGAACATGGACAGATGACATTTCTGAAGAAGGGTCCTGACCCAAAACGTCCTATCCATGTTCTCCAGTGATGCTGCCAGACCCCCTGAGTTACTCCAGCACTTTTGTAAACCAGCATCCTTGTTTCTGCAAAACACAAAGTGCTGGAGGAACTCAGCCGGTCAGGCAGCATCCGTGGAGGGATTGGACAGATTTGGGTTGGGACCCTCCTTCAGACTGATTGTGGTGAGGGGAGAGGGAGACGAAAGCTGGAAAAGGGAGGTGGGAGTGGGCCAAAGCCTGACAAGTGGTAGGTGGATACAGGTGAGGTGGGTGAGTGGTGCATGGGTGGAGTCATTGACAAAGGGTGGAGGTGAGAGGGAGACAGAAGGATGTGGAGGAGGTGGGTGGAAGGGGAGGAGGTGGGCGGGTGTCCTTACCTGGAGTCTATGAGTGAGGAGGTGTTGCTGCCATCAGCCAGGGTGCTGACCCAGTACACACTGACCCTGGCGTTGGTGACTGGCCGTCCGTGTCTCCGTGGGGGCAGCTCTGCCGACCGCACGCCTTTCTTGAAGAGCTTGAGCTCGGCCATGGTCACCTCGCTGTTGTCGGGGATCAGGCCCTTCATGTCGAACACCAGCCTCTGCCTGGTGGGGTCCGCGTACACCACGTCTCCCGTCGTGTCTGGGGAGAAGACATCACATCACACGTCCACCCTCAACATCTCCCGCTCTTGTGGAGTCACACAGCACGGAAACACGCCCTTCAGCCCAACTGGATGTTGGGGAAGTCCAGAACAAGGGGTCACAGTTTAAGGATAAGGGGGAAGTTTTCGGACCGAGATGAGAAAAACATTTTTTACACAGAGAGTGGTGAATCTGTGGAATTCTCTGCCACAGAAGGTAGTTGAGGCCAGTTCATTGGCTATATTTAAGAGGGAGTTAGATGTGGCCCTTGTGGCTAAAGGGATCAGGGGGTATGGAGAGAAGGCAGGTACAGGATACTGAGTTGGATGATTAGCCATGATCATACTGAATGGCGGTAAGGGCTCGAAGGGCACCTAATTTCTATGTTTCTATGTAACTCATCCATGCTGACCAACTTGTCTCATCTACACTGGTCCCACCTGCCCGCATTTGGCCACCTCCCTCTAAACCTTTCCTATCCATGTACCTGTCCAAATGTTTGCTGAATGTTGTTATTGCACTCACTGCCTCAACTACTTCCTCCGGCAGCTCGTTCCTTTTACATCTTTCCCCACTCATCCTAAACCTATATCCTCTGGTTCATGATTCTCCTACCGTGGGGGAAACAAAAAAAATTCCAGTCCACCCTGTCCGCACCCTTCACAACTTTATAAACCTCTAAGATCATTCCCTCAGCATCCTTTCTCCAATCTCTCCTCAGAACTACCTCTCCAGGCAGGTTGATCCATAGTAGAAACAAGGAACTGCAGATTCTAATTTTTGCAACACAAAAAAAGGAACAAACTGCTGGAGTAACTCAGCGGGTCAGGCTGCATGTCTGGAGAACATGGATAGGTGACGTTTCGGGTCGAGACCCTTCGTCAGACTTTTGGGTTTCGGACAGGAACCTCTCCCATTTTGCGCCCATCTTCGGTGCTATAACCCATTTGCCTACATTTAACCCATATCCCCAAATACGTGCCAGCAATCAACGATCTATTCACACAAATCCGAGATTAATCCCATCTTTATGTTGTTGGAGTCAGAGTCATACAGCACGGAAACAGGTCTTCAGCCCAACTTATCCCTGCCGACCAAGATGCCCCATCTAAACCAGTCCCATTTTCCTGCATTTGACCCATATCCCTCCAAACGTTTCTGACCCATGTACCTGTTCAAACGTCTTATATCACTGTACCTGCCTCAACTACCTCCTCAGGCAGCTCATTCCTCCTTTACATGAAAAGGTCGTCCTCCAGGTTCCAATTAAATCTCTCTCCTCCCACCTTTTGCCCACTGTATGCTCTCTAGTTTTAGACCGTGATTAACTCCATCACAAAGGCTGCCGTCTCACACTGTGTGAGATGCAGGTGAACCCGGAAGCCTTTTAAATACATGAACCAGAGGACACAGGTTTAAGGAGAGAGGGGGAAGATTGAATAGGAACCCGAGGGGAAACGTTCAGAGATGCTGCCTGTCCCGCTGAGTTACTCCAGCATTTTGTGTCTATCAAGCTCAGGTACAAATTTTGGTCAGCATGGACGTGTTGGGCCGAATGGCCAGTTTCCATGCTGTATAACTCTGAATCAATAATATTTAAAGTCCATTCTCCTGGAATTCTTTAATGGGTCGTTGGCGATGAACATTATCAACAAATTGGTGATAAATGGCAACAATTACACTTTAAATAAACTAGAAGAGCAACCTTATTTTTAAACAATAATCGTGCTAATACAATAAAGATTAGTTCTCCCTCAGGATGACACGGGGAGTGCTTATTGCTGTAATTTCCATGAATAGTTCAAGCAGAGGGTGGTGGGTGTATGGTACGAGCTGCCAGAGGAGGTAGTTGAGCCAGGTACTATAACAACATTTAAAAGACATTTGCACAGGTACATAGATAGGACAGGTTTAGAGGGAAATGGCCAAAACACAGGCAGGTGGGACTAGTGTAGATGGGGCATGTTGGTCGGCTGAAGGGCCTGTTTCTATGCTGTGTGACAATAACAAATGCTGTTATTGCCTGTGCCTGTGAAGATTCCTCTGGCAGATTCCTCTTTCCATTTACCCACCTGTGTGGAAAACAGATTTCTATTAAATCTACATCCTGTAGTTTTGACCTTTTGTCAAACGCCGGTAAATGGGACTAGCGTAGATGGGGCATCTCGGTCAGCATGGGCAAGTTGGGCCGAAAGGTCTGTTTACATGCTGTGGGACAATTGATTGTACGTTCACCAGGACAGCCTCCGATGGGATATGCCCCAGAGTTAACGATGCTCCCAGTGTCAAGCCTGGGGAAGAGTGATCCCGAGTTTGGTTCACACTGTTTCTGTGACGGGTATCATCCACCCAACCTTTGCCATCCCAACCCCTCTCTACTGGAAAGCACACCCTAGGCTTCTAGCCACCATCCATTGCAGGACTCCCACTAGACACAGACTGACCTGATAATGAAACCATCTCTTCCATTAACTCAGGGGAGTGCAGGAGGCATTGGAGGGGAATTATGCCTCTCCGGTCATTCGCTACACTGCTAGAATAAGCCAGCCCATCCCCACCCCAACCCAGAGTTTGTTTGTTTTTAAAAAGAACAACGTGCTGGAGTAACTCAGCAGGTCAGTCAGCATCTCTGGAGAACATGGATAGGTGACGTTTCAGGTCGGGACCCTTCTTCACATGAAACATCAACTATCAGGGAAACATTTTCCTATCCATGTTCTCCAGAGATGCTGCCTGACCCGCTGAGTTGCTCCAGCACTATGTGTCTTATTTTGCAAGCCAGCGTCTGCGGTTGCTTGTTCCAAAGTTTGGAGAGGGTGAGGCAAGGGGTAGGGATACGGACAGCGAGGGCAGTCTTGGTCGCAGATGGCGCGGGGAATGGCGGGCAAGGAGGAAGTGTGGCAGAGCGCCCCTCAGTTCCTAAAGTAAACGGGTGCAAGAGAGCCCACTTTACCTGCATTGCCAGGAATTCCCCGCAGTATGCCGGCCAGGCTGGGCAGCGCCCTGCGCCTCCTCTCCTTCTCCTTGTGCAGCCGCAGCATGGACATGTACTTGTTGCGCAGGTGCCGGGGCACCACCACCTTCCCCACGTCCCTCTTCTCCATCTGTGGCACCTCGCTCAGCCCCAGCCTGCGCAGCATGGCCTGCTTAATGCCCTCGTGGGACACGCCACTCCCCGCGGCCACCTGCAGCGCCAACACAACCAAGGCAAGCAGCATAACAGCCCAGCTCTTGTGGATTCTGCCCATCTCCACCACGGACCAGGGTTAAGGACTTCTCCTGTTGCTGGTGGAAATGCTGGCTACCTTCACCCCGCTCTCTGTGAGTCTCTCTCTCTCTCTTCACTTGCTATCCTCTGCCTCCCTTCTCACTCTCTCCTATGCCTCACGTTTGTCTTTCACTCTGTCACTTTTGTCTCTTCTCTCTACTCTCCACTTTTCTCTTCTCTTTTTTCCGTCCTGTCTTTCGATCTTCCTGCGTCTCTCTTCTCGACTCTCTCTTTTTTTCTCCTCTCTCTGTTCTCCCCTCTCTCTTTCTCTCTCTCTCTCTCTCTCTCTCTCTCTTTGTCTCTGTCTCTCGCTCTGCCCCTGAGCTTTTATAGAGTAGCTGCCATCCAGACAAAGTGTGTGTAAAGAGTGCAAACATCAAAGTCACACCCATTTTGTTTGATTGGCACCTTCCAGGCTGTGTGGAAATTGCAAACTGTCCGGTGAGATGGGCTCATTTAACAGAAGCGCAGCAAATATCTACAGTGGACCAAACTAGACTGTGCAATTTGTTTTTTGTTTTTTTAAAATATTTTTTTATTAGAAGCATATACATATAATAGCAAAACACAATTTGTACAAACATACAAAGCTTCTATTTAGAGATAGGTCTGTAGGTTATAAGGTGTCATTATTCACCCAGTCCTGAACTCAAGTTTCAGTCCAGCTTCCGTGTTGAACCAATTTACCTTTTTAGAAAATCAATAAATGGAGACCATATTCTAGCAAATAGTTCTGATTTGTCAATTAAGACAGATCTAATTTTTCCAAATGAAAGGTCTCAGACATTTCCGTAATCCACATTTTCCAAAATTGTCGTATTTATTTTTTCCCAATTATTATACTACAGGGTATAATCAAGAAAAATTCTTTGATTTATTGTGATTTTTATACTTTGTTCTGATATTCCTAATATTATTAGTTTTGGATCAGGATCCAATTGAATGTTAACAACTTCAGAGATAATTTTTAAAATATCCACCCAAAATTGTTTTATTTTTATGCAGTTTACAAAGGTATGAGTTAAGTTAGCTTCTAGGCATTGACATTTATCACACATAGGAGAGATATTTGGAAAAATTCTGTTTAATTTTGTTTTGGAGTAGTGTAATCTGTGTAGTACTTTAAATTGTAATAAAGAGTGTCTGGCGTTTAATGAACAATACAATACAATACAATACAATACAATACAATACAATACAATACAATACAATACGGTTTATTTGTCACATTGCACATAAGTGCAAGTGAAATGAATATGTCAGCAGCGGTACAATTATAAAGAACACACACAAAAACACAAAAAAAATGTAACATAAACATCCACCACAGCATTGTGTGGAAGGCACACAATTTGGCCAGTCCTCCTCCATTTTCCCCCGTGGTCGGGACCTCAACCCTCCACAGCCGTTGCTGCGGGCATCCAGATGGTAAAAGGACAAGGTACAAGTCCAGGTAAGTCCAGAGTCGGCTCTTCCCCACCGGAGACCGTGGCTTTAAGTTGGTGTAGGCCGCAGGCCGGCGGTCGAAGATTTAAAGTCCCCGCCGTGCTGCAGACAGAAGCACCGCAGACTGCAGGGTCGGCGGTCGAAGCTCCCCTCCAGGGGTGATGGTAAGTTCACGCCAGGCCCGCGGTAGAAGTTGGCAGCGGGCCGGCAGTGATGGCTTTTTCTTCCCCCGGGTTCCCCACGAGGGATCCCGGGCTGCGGACGCCGCACCAGCTGGAGCTGTGCAGACCGCTGCTTCAGGCTGCGACTTCAAGCTGCCGGCTGCCCCGGGCCAGCGAAACGGAGCGCTCCCCTCCAGCGAGCCCCAGCGAGGGCTCACCCGCTCCACGCCGAGAGTCCACGCTGCGCCCGCCGCTGAAGCCCCGGGCGCGTCTCCGGGAAAGGCCGTGCCGATCCTTGCTGTTAGGCCACGGGGAGGCGACCTGGATAAAGTCGCCTCTCCATGGAGGAGGCGGCCGAAACGGTTTCCCCCCCCCCCCCCACATCACCCCCCACACAAAACACACAAAGAAACATTAAAAACATACTTTAAAACATACTAAAAAAAAAAAAAATTGAAAAAACTAACGCGCTGCTGACAGGGCTGCCGCCATTGCAGCGCCCCCACCGACCTTTTATGATGTATATGTTGTAAACTTTCATCCCATAGACTGTGCAATTTGGAATCACAGAAGCCAGTGTATTTCTTGCCATCATTCTGCCATCCCTCTCTCGTTTTCCCTGACTTACCTTTGGATTTTGATCTTAAAGGTGGTGTTATAGGAAAGATGTTGTCAAGCTTGAAAGGGTTCAGAAAAGATTTCCGAGGATGTTGCCAGGACTAGAGGGTGTGAGCTATAGGGAGAGGTTGATTAGGCTGGGTCTCTATTCCTTGAAGGTAGACACAAAATGCTGCAGTAACTCAGCGGGACAGGCAGGTTCTATGGAGAGAAGGAATGGGTGAGGTTTCGGGTCGAGACCCTTCTTCAGACTGTGTGGGAATGGGAAGGGGGAATTAAAGTGTCCTTCTAACCAGAGATGCTGCCTGTCCCGTTGAGTTACTCCAGCATTTTACGTCTATCTTCAGTGCAACAGTAGATTAGACCTTATTGTATCAGGCGTGACCCACCCACCCATCCCTACAGCTTCAAAACTAACATTGACAGTATATTCCTACAGTAGCTGGCATTGACGGGGCATTATTAAACATTGGGCATCTGTTGCATTACATTTGGAGGGTGGGCAAGATTCTTCCAATCAATAAACACTTACACTCACTCACATTCCCACTGGCTGGAACATTCGAGGATGGGTGGGTCACATACTGGTTTAGTTTAGTTTATTGTCACGTATACCAAGATCCAGTGAAAATCTTTTTTGTTGAGTGCTAACCAGCCAGCAGAAAGATTATACATCCAAGCCACCCACAGTATACAGATACAGGATAAAGGGAATAATGTTTAGTGCAAGATAAAGTCCAGGGAAGTCCAATTAAAGGTATGTGTAGGAAGGAACTGCTGATTCTGAAGTTAGACACAAAATGCTGGAGTAACTCAGCGGGACAGGCAGCATGTCTGAAGAGAAGGAATGGGTGATGTTCCAGATCGAGACCCTTCTTCAGACGTCCGCTTCAGATCATCAGACCTCCTTCTGCAGAAGGGTCTCGACCCGGAACATCACCCCTTCCTTCTCTCCAGACGTGCTGACCCCCGCTGAGTTACTCCAGCATTGTGTGTCCAATTAAAGATAGTCCTAGGGTTTCCAATGAGGTAGATGGTAGGTCAGAATGGTTCTCTAGTTGATGATGGGAAGGTTCAGTTGCCTGATAACAGCTGGGAAGAAACTGTCCCTGAGTCTGGTTTATTGTTATTACAATGAAAACAATATTGTTTTACACGCTTTCTAGCCAAATCGTTACCTTATGTGAGTAAGACAGGTAGTGCAAAGGAGACGTTAAACAGTGCAGAATATGGTGCAAAACCCAGTGCTGGAGCAACTCAGCGGGTCAGGCAGCATCTGTGGGGTTAATGGGCAGACAATGTTTTGGGTTGGGATCCTTCAGACTTAAGAAGCATCACCTGTCCGATCAGTCTGAAGAAAGGATCCGACCAAAACATCATCTGTCCATTTCCCTCCCCAGATGCTGCTTGACACGCTGACTTCCTCCTGCCTTTTAGGTTTATTATATTTTCAAAAAGTGTACCGAGGTACAGTGAAACTCTTGGTTTTGCATGCTATCCAATCAGATATACCATATAACCAAGCCAAACTCACGTACAACAGGTAGAGTAAAGGGGAAGATACAGAGTGCAGAATATAGTTCTCAGCATTGTAGCGCACCAGTTCCACAGACAAAGTCCAATGTCAGCAATGGGGTAGAGGTGAATCGGACATTGCCCTAGCGTGTGTTTTGCATAAGATTCCTGCATCTGCAGTGTCTTGCATCTCCATTTTAGTGCAGAATCTAGTGTTATAGCAACAGAGAAAGTGCAGATAAAAAGTGCAAGGGCCGCAACGAAGTAGGTTGGGAGATCTGCGATGCAGCCTTGGTATGCAAGAGGAATGACAAAATAGTGTGCGTTGAATCCAGAACGAGTGGTCAGTGTGCGAGTTCATCATCTGGTCTGCCAGTTTTACACTCCACCCTCTTGAATCTAAACCATTCAACTTATTTCATTCTTCTGTGCTTCTCTTGTTTCCTCTTTGAATCTATCTTGTTGCCTCAACTGCTCCCCGTGCTAAAGAACTGGAATGGGAGGAAGCCAGAGCTATGTCTGACCCACAAGTGAGTGCAATATACAGTCACAAACACGGCCCATTTGTCAGCTGGATATGGTGCTAATGTTGCCAGACTTTAATTCTTCCTTAAAGTAATTAAATGCAGGGTCGTAGATGGCTGGCAGCGAGTTAGGAAGTAGCAAATCATCTACCACAGGAAAATGACTGCTTCAGAACGACTGCCAACCGCTCAAATATACACAGTGGAACAGTTTAGTCAGTCGCAAACCATCAGGTTTTACGACTGTGAGGTTAATAAAGATGACACTTTGCTAGTGACACTCAGCGTATTCAATCAATAGTTGAACTGTACAAGACTATGAAATCTTAGGTCTGAAGAAGGGCCACCACACAAATTGTCACGTACCATGTTCTCCAGAGGTGCTGCCTGACCTGCTGAGTTACTGAGTTTGTTAATCAATGGATGCCCATTTTTTCAGATTGAGTCTCTGCGAGGCAGGTTGGGACATAGTTAAAGATGCGTAGGAAGGAACTGCAGATGCTGGCTTAAACCGAAGATAGACACAAAATGCTGGAGTAACTCAGCGGGACAGGCAGCACCTCCGGAGAGAAGGAATGTGTGACGTTTCGGGTCGAGACCCTTCTTCAGACGTCTTCATCAGATCTACAGACTTCCAAACTTCTGAAGAAGGGTCTCGACCCAAAACGTCACCCATTCCTTCTCTCCTGAGATGCTGTATGTCCCACTGAGTTCAGCATTTTGTGTCCAATTAAAGATAGTTCGAATGGATGAAGATATTAGAATGGATTCAGAAGCTGGTTGAATGAAAGAATAATTTCTAGTTCCTACTCCCCTTGCTTGGCACAGGGCACATCGGTAGAGTTGCTGCCTCACAGCGCGAGAGACCCGGGTTCAATCCTGACTACGGTTGCTGTCTATACAGAGTTTGTACGTTCTCCCCGTTGCCTGGGTGGGTTTTCTCCGGGGGGCTCCGGTTTCCTCCCACACTCCAAGTTTGGCTTCGGTAAAATTTGTAAGTTGTCCCTGGTGTATATAGGATAGCGTTAGTGTACGAGGTGATTGCTGGTCGGTGTGGACTCAGTGGGCGGAAGTTGCTGTTTCCATGCTGTATCACTAAAGCCTTCAGCAGGGAGAGAATCTAGCCCCTGTGTGGATCTTCGTGAAGCAACCTGTGCACATACACTGCGGTGTTATTTTCAAGAGGCAAGAGTGTTCTTTGGCCAGAGGGTGGTGAATCTGTGGAATTCTTTGCCACAGAGGGCTGTGGAGACCAAGTCAGTGGATATTTTAAAAGCAGAGATTGACAGATTCTTGATTAGTACGGGTGTCGGGGGTTATGGGGAGAAGGCAGGAGCATGGGGTTAGGATGAAGAGATAGATTAGCCATGATTGAATGGCGGAGTAGGCTTGATTGTCTTCATATCCTTGCTTGTTGCAGCTTAATAGGCCCATTAATGCAATAACGCACAGATAATATTCAATAATCAATAATACAATAAATTAATAAGCGTAATTTTTGGTAACTGTAATAGTGTAAAACAAAGGACTGTAGTGCAACCAAAAACACAGCCTGTGGTGCTCGGGTGCTGTTGATGTGGAGTTTGCACGTTCTCCCTGTGACTGCCTGAGTTTCCCCAGGAAGCTCCAGTTTCGTGGGATATGAGAGCTTGCAGCACGATCCCAGACCCTTCGGCCTACCTGTCCATGTCGGCCCAGATACTCCCATCTACACTATTCCCACCTACCCACATTTGGTCCATACCCCTATAAACCTCTCCTATCCATGTACCTGTCCAAATGTCTTTTAAGTGTTGTTATGGAACTTGCCTCAACTACTTCCTTTGGTAGCTCATTCCTTACACCCACCATCCTCTGTGTGAAAAGATTCTGCCTTGGGTTCCTGTTAAATCTTTTTCCCCTCACCTTTGATTGGATAGCATGCAAAACAAAGATTTTCGCTGCACCTGGGTACACTTGACATTGTAATAATACTAAACCTATGGTGTTAGACCGGAAGACACAAACAGAATTAGGCCATTCGGCCCATTATGTCTACTCCGCCATTCGAACATGGCTGTACTATTTTCCCGCTCAACCCCATTCTCCGGCCCTCTCCACATAAATCGCTGACACCCGTACTAGTCAAAAATGTTGTCATCTCTGCTTTAAAAATATCTGATTACGGCCTCCACAGCCGGCTGTTGCAAATAATTCCACAGATTCGCCACCCTCTAGCTAAATAAATTTCTCCTCAACTTCATTCTACAGGTACGACATTCACCCAGAGAGTTGTGAATCTGTGGAATTCTCTGCCTCAGAAGGCAGTGGAGGTCAATTGTCTGGATGCTTTCAGGAGAGAGTTAGATAGGGCTCTTAAAGATAGCAGAGATACGGGGAGAAGGCAGGAACGGGGTACTGATTGTGGATGATTAGCAATGATCACAGTGAATGGCGATGCTGCCTCGAAGGGCCGAATGGCCTACTCCTGCACCTATTGTCCATTGTAATCTTATTCTGAGGCTGTGCCCTCTGGTCTTTGACTCTCCCATTACTGGAAACATCCTCTCCACATCCACTCTATCCAGTCTTTTCCTTATTCGGTAAGTTTCAATGTGGTCCCTCCTCAACCTTCTAAATAAACTCCAGCGATTACAAGCCCAGAGCCTTCGAACGCTCATCATACGTTAACCCAATGATCCCTGGGATCATTCTTGTAAACCTCCTCTCGACGCTCACCAACGCCAGCACATCCCAACTCGGATATCTTCATTCTAAAAGTGCGTCCTTTTATTCTGAGGCTGTTTCCCTCGTGCCCTAGAGTCTCCCGTTACTGGAAACATCCTCTCCAGGTCCAGTGTCTCTAACAGGCTGCAGCGAGTGACAACTCTCTGTTAGGTTGTGCCTAGGATTGCAGAATTTGTATACTCAAACTCCCCCCAAATGGTTCCTCCAACTAAACAGATGGAGTCAGAATCCCTTGCAAAGTTGTACACATGTATTAGAGACTGTTGACTCTGATCTTTGCATTATAAAGGCTACTTGCAAATCCTGCAATCAGAGAAGATAATCGTTGGCCTGTCAAAGTCTGCAATCCACATCCCCTGCTGCTTGGGAATTACCGCCGTCTAAACCTGGGGTTGCTGCAATACACACCCACACCCGGGTGTTTGATAAATGACTGTAGACATTTGCACGCAGTCTGACGTATGGATGGCAGCTGATTCCAACCTGACTTTGGCATGCAAAGTGGAAAGCAGCCATTTGGGAGCAAACAAGCTCTGCAACAACACCAAGTGTGCAATTCACCCCGCCAACATTCCTGGCAAACACAAGTGGCCGGACCAGATATGGTCATAGAGTGATACAGCGTTGAAACAGACCCTTCGGCCCACTGGCAACATGTCCCAGCTACACTAGTCCCACCTGCCAGCGTTTGGTCCATATCCCACCAAACCTGTCCTATCCATGTCTGAAGAAGGGTCTCGACCCAAAACTTCTCTCAAGAGATGCTGCCTGTCCCGCTGAGTTACTCCAGCTTTTTGTGTCTAATCTTCGGTTTAAACCAGCATCTGCAGTTCCTTCCTACACACTATCCATGTAACTATGCATTTTAAAAAAAGCACATGGTGCTGCAACAATTTGTAAGTCACACACATTTGCTCTCGCCAGCCATTTCCTTTAAAATGCATAAATAGAAGCTTTAGCATTCACTTTTAAATTCTCCCCAATTGTACTCCTTCTGAGTTCCCCTCCTTTCATCTCCTTTTGAGGGGTTGATTTATAGAGATGTGTAAAATCATGAGCAGAGCAGAATATAGAAGCTATGGGAAAGATGTTGTCAAGCTGGAAAGAGTGCAGAGAAGATTTACGAGGATGTTGCCAGAACTCGAGGGGCTGAGCTATACGGAGAAGGTGGGCAGGCTAGGATTCTATTCCTTGTAGCGCAGGAGGATGAGGGGTGATCTTATAGAGGTGGAAAATCATGAGGGGAATAGATGGGGTGATTACACAGAATACAGGGGGGGGGGTCATGAACTGGTTTAAGGTGAGAGGGGAAAGATTTAATAGGAATCTGAGGGGCAGCTTTTTCACACAGAAGGGTGGTGGGTGTATGGAATGAGCTGCCAGAGGAGGTAGTTGAGGCAGGAATTATAACCATATATAAAAGACATTTGTTAGGAACAGTGCCCTCCATAATGTTTGGGACAAAGACCCATCATTTATTTATTTGCCTCCGTACTGCACAGTTTGAGATTTGTAATAGAAAAAATCACTTGTGGTTAAAGTGCACATTGTCAGAATAAAGATCATTTTTATACATTTTGGTTTCACCATGTAGAAATTGCAGCTGTGTTTATACATAGTCCCCCCCTATTTCAGGGCACCATAATGTTTGGGCTGGTGTATGGAACAAGCTGCCGGAACAGGTAGGTGAGGCAGGTACTATCACAATTAAACATTTGGACAGGTACATGGGTAAGATACTTTTAGAGTGATATATGGGCTAAATGCAGGCAGGTGGGCCTCTACCTCTACGCATTTAGTTTGGCACGTGGATGTGGAGGGATATGCACACGTGCGGGAGATTAATCTGGGATCAGGTGGGGACGGGCATTATGGATGAAAGGGCCCATTCCTGTGTTGTTCTGCTCTATGGTCTATGTAATTAACCAGTCGCCACTTCACATTTTCCCACTCCTTTATCAGGCGCCATGATATTGTTGTTTCATTTTCTCCACTCCCCATGCACACTACACTGAATGTGCCCCCTCACTATTGGGTTCCCTACGTCACCTACCTGCGATCACGCCTCCTCTTCTCCAAACATTGACCAAATTCACCTTTGGTTCTAACGTCGAGGGGAATGAGCGGGGGTTTACAGTGCCCTCCATAATGTTAGGGACAAAGACCCGCCATTTATTTATTTGTCTCTGTACCCCACAATTTGAGATTTGTAATAGAACAAAATCACATGTGGTTAAAGTGCACAATGTCAGATTTTAATGAAGGCCATTTTTATACATTTTGGTTTCACCATGTAGAAATTACAGCAGTGTTGATACATAGTCCCCCCATTTCAGGGCACCATAATGTTTGGGACACAGCAATGTCATGTAAATGAAAGTAGTCATGTTTAGTATTTTGTTGCATATCCTTTGCATGCAATGACTGCTTGAAGTCTGCGATTCATGGACATCACCAGTTGCTGGGTGTCTTCTCTGGTGATGCTCTGCCAGGCCTGTATTGCAGCCATCTTTAGCTTATGCTTGTTTTGGGGGCTAGTTCCCTTCAGTTTTCTCTTCAACATATAAAAGGCATGCTCAATTGGGTTCAGATCGGGCGATTGATTTGGCCACTCATGAATTGACAGTTTTTTAGCTTTGAAAAACTCCTTTGTTGCTTTAGCAGTATGTTTGGGGTCATTATCTTGCTGTAGAATGAACCGCCGGCCAATGAGTTTTGAGGCATTTGTTTGAACTTGAGCAGATAGGATGTGTCTATACACTTCAGAATTCATTATGCTACTACCATCAGTAGTTGTATCATCAATGAAGATAAGTGAGCCAGTTCCTTCAGCAGCCATACATGCCCAGGCCATAACATCCCCACCACCGTGTTTCACAGATGAGGGGGTTTGCTTTGGATCTTGGGCAGTTCCTTCTCTCCATACTTTGCACTTACCATCACTCTGATATAAGTTAATGTTCATCCTATCTGTCCACAAGACCTTTTTCCACAACTGTGGTTGCTCCTTTAAGTACTTCTTGGCAAACTGCAACCTGGCCATCCTATTTTTGCAGCTAACCAGTGGTTTGCATCTTGCAGTGTAGCCTCTGCATTTCTGTTCATGAAGTCTTCTGCGGACAGTGGTCATTGTCAAATCCACACCTGAAGAGTGTTTCTGATCTGTTGGACAGATGTTTGGGGATTTTTCTTTATTATAGAGAGAATTCTTCTGTCATCAGCTGTGGAGGTCTTCCTTGCCCTGCCAGTCCCTTTGCGATTAGTAAGCTCACCAGTGCTCTCTTTCTTCTGAATGATGTTCCAAACAGTTGATTTTGGTAAGCCTGAGGTTTAACTGATGTCTCTAACAGTTTTATTCTTGTTTCTCAGTCTCATAATGGCTTCTTTGACTTTCATTGGCACAACTTTGGTCCTCATGTTGATAAACAGCAATAAAAGTTTCCAAAGGTGATGGAAAGACTGGAGGAAAGACTAGGTGCTGAGAGCTCTCTTATACCTGCATTATGGAGGCATTTAAACACACCTGAGCAATTACAAACGTCTGTGAAGCCATGTGTCCCAAACATTATGGTGCCCTGAAATGGGGGGGACTATGTATAAACGCTGCTGTAATTTCTACATGGTGAAACCAAAATGTATAAAAATACCCTTTAATAAAATCTGACAATGCGCACTTTAACCACGTGATTTTTTTAATTACAAATCTCAAATTGTGGAGTACAGAGGCAAATTAATAAATGACGGGTCTTTGTCCCAAACATTATGGAGGGCACTGTAGGTTTATGGTGGGAGGGGCAAGATTTAATCGGACACTGGGGGGCAACCTTTTCAGAGCTGGGATGGGCATATGGAGCTTTTCTGCTGAGTTCAGAAATACTTAGGTCTACTGCTATTTCTGGTAACGTTATAATCCTCGACACAATATCTTCGTATCTCTGACTAAATCTGATTACAGGTCAATTATATTTTGCATTCTAAATTACATTCCATTCTATGCCTAATGTTGCTTTCTTAAGAAAACGAATGGCAGTAAATTTAAAAAAAAATCATTTATAAGCAAAGAACTGCAGATTCTGGTTTACCAGAAAAGACACAAAGTGCTGGAGTAACTCAGCCGGCTAGACGGCTTCCCGAGAGAACATGGACGGGTGATGTCTCGGGTCAGTCGGTACCGTTCTTCAGGGCAGACATGGATTGTTTTCTCAGGAACGCCGGAGTTTTAGTGGAGACCTGATTTAAGTGTTATACAACGAGGGAGGATGTAGACAGATATCCCAGGGAAGAAATCTCAAAGACTAGGGGGCATAGTTTTAAAATGAGAGAGGCAAAGTTTAAAGGAGATGTGCGGGGCAAGTTTTTTACACAGGGTGGTGGCTGCCTGGGCTGGTGGTGGTGGAGGCAGATACGACAGTGGTGTTGAAGAGGGCTTTGGATATGAATGGAATGGGGGAGTGTGGATCATGTGAAGGCAGAGGAGATTAGTTTAAATTGGCATCAGGTTCGCCATGGACATTGTGGGCCAATGGACCTGTTCCTGTTCTACGTTGCATATTCTTACTCCAGGCTCGTGCATTAAAAGACACCGCCGCATATTGTTGGAGCTGCCGTAGTTTCCTTCTGTGCTAATGTGCATTTTGTAGTGAGTGTTGTTGCGGCAGGCCAGTAAGGCAGAGGTGAAGAGCAAGGTGGGCCTCAGGCCATTATTCATTTCTTCCCACTGCATCCATAGAACAGCGCAAGAACAGGGCGCCACGGTGACGCAGCGGTGGAGTTGCTGCCTCACAGCACCAGGGACCCAGGTTCCATCCCGACTACGGGTGCTGTCTGTACGGAGTTTGCACGTTCACCCCGTGACCTGCGTGGGTTTTCTCCAAGATCTTCGGTTTCCTCCCACACTCCAAAGACGGACAAGTTTGTAGGTTAATTGGCTTGGTATAAATATAAATTGTCCCTAGTGTGCGTAGGATAGTGTTAGTGTGCGGGGATCGCTGGTCGGTGTGGACTCAGTGGGCCGAAGGGCCTGTTTCCGCGCTGTATCTCTAAACAAAACAGGCCCTTCGGCCCACAATGTTTGTACTGAACACGAGGCCAAGGCTACTCTTATCTGCCTGCATGTGATCCATATCCCTCCTGCATATCCACGTGCCAATTGAAAAGTCTTAAACGCCACTATCATATCTACCTCCACCACCACCCCTGGCAATGCGTTCCAGGCACCCACCATTCTGTGCAAAAAAAAACTAGTCCCGCGCATTCACTTTAAACTTTACCCCTCTCGACTTAAAGCTATGCCCTCTAGTGTTTAATTTTTTTCCTATCCCGGTAAGATGATTCTGACTGTCTACCCTATCTATATTTCATACCCTCTGTCAGGTATCCCCGCATCCTCTGGCATTCCAGAGAACAGAATCCAAGACTGTCCGACCTCTCCCTGTAGCTCATAGCCTCTAATCCAAGGATTACATCGCATGTGCTTCGGGAATGTCTTGACATGGGGAGATACATCATGTAAATGGGCCCTTTCACCCCATATCAGTGGTATATTTTATTGTCACGTGTGCTGGGTGCAGTGAAATGGATTTGTTGCATACAGCTCAGCAAGACTATTCCTGTACATAAGTGCAATCCCCCTCGGTCAGTACCGAATGAAGAATGAACAGAAGAGCCCACTTGTTCATACACAACAGGCACCATTTTGGTGCTATGTTACAGTCCCAGTTGCAGCTGTTCACAAAGGCCCCTTGCAGCCGTCCCCTCCACCCCGGTTGTCCAGCGAGCTGTCCTGACTCTCCTCGCACGACCCTCTTCAGCCCTTGTTCACCAGGAGCACCTCCCGCAGCCGACCTCCAGGGCACAGAAAGTAAGACCCCCTGGTAGGACCACACTGACTCCCAGGATTACAATCCACTCCCCCCTTCCCAGATAACTATATTCTGCACTCTGGACATTTCCCTTTGCTCTGTCTGTTATACTTGACCAGGTGAAAGTTAGAAGCTGTGAGCACACTTACTATTGTGAGGTGGGGAGGAATGATTTACTTTAAAAAAAAATTAGTCCTAAAAGAGACGAGAAAATCCCACACTTTGCCACCAAGCTGCTGGTCTAACAGTGAATGGCAACTGGCTTTTCCTCATTTTTGTTTTTCCCCAGAGTCGTACAGCACGGAAACAGACACCTTTGGCCCAACTCATACTTGCTGACCAAGGTGCCCCATCGAAGATAGTCCCAATTGCCAGCAAAACCTTTCGTATTCATATACCTGCCCAAATGTATATTAAAGCTGCTTTAGTGCCTGCCTCAACTACCTCCTCTGACAGCTCGTTCCATACACCCATCATCTTCTGTGTGGAAAAAGCTGCCCCTCGGACCTTTTATCCAAAGTTCTCTTAGTATCTGGCTCCGCAACCATCTCCGGCAGTGTGTTCCAGGCACTCACCTCTCCCTATGTACAAATAAAACTTCTCCCATACACATCTCCTTTAAACGTTTCCCCTCACACCTTAAAGGTATGCCCTGTAATCTTAGATTTCTCCATCCTTGCAAATAGATTCTGACCATCTACCCTATCTATACCTTTCATAATTTTATACACTTCTATCAGCTCTCCCCTCAACCTCCGACATTACAGAGAAAACAATTTGATTATCTCTAGCCTCTCCCAGTAGCTTATACCATCTAATCAAGGCATCATTCTGGTAAAACAAAGACACACAGTACTGGGTTAACTCAGCAGGTCATGCAGCATCTCTGGAGAACATGAATAGGTGACACAAAAAGCTGGAGTAACTCAGCGGGGCAGGCAGCATCTCTGGAGAGAAGGAATGGGTGACGTTTCGGGATGAGACCCTTCATCAGACTGGAAGTCTCGAGCCGAAACGTCACCCATTCCTTCTCTCCAGAGATGCTGCCTGTCCCGCTGAGTTACTCCAGCATTTTGGGCCTATCTTCGGTTTAAACCAGCATCTGCAGTTCCTTCCAACACATGAATAGGTGACATTTCGGTTCAGGACCCTCCCTCAGACCATTGTGATGTGTGAAGAAGGGTCCTGACCAAAAACGTCACGTACCCATGTTCTCCAGAGAAGCTGCCTGACTCACTGAATTACTCCGGCACTTTGTGTCTTTGTTTTGTACACCAGCATCTGCAGTTCCTTGTTTCTACATCATTCTGGTAAACCTATGCAAACCGGTAAACTGTTTGTTAATCAATGGATGCCCATTTTTTCTGACTGTTAAATATGTGCAGGAAGGAACTGCAGATGCTGGTTTAAACCGAAGATAGACACAAAATGCTGGAGTAACTCAGCGGGACGGGCAGCATCTCTGGAGAGAAGGAATGGGTGACGTTTCGGGGTCGAGACCCTTCTTCAGACTGATGTCAGGGGAGAGGGAGATAAATAGATAAGGAACTGTAAGGTGTGAAAACAGGACAAAGGGGATGCGGATCAAGGAAAGTGTAGAGTGGATCATTGTTAGCTGGGAGAAGGTAACAACAAAGCAAACAGATGAAATATTGTCAGGGACAGTCAGACTGGTCGGAAAACTGGGAAGGGGGAGGGATGGAGAGAGAGGAAAAGCAAGGGTTACTTGAATTTAGAGAAGTCAACGTTCATACCGCTGTGGTGTGAGCTGCCCAAGCAAAACATGAGGTGCTGTTCCTCTAATTTTGAATGTAGTGAGCGAGCTGTCCTCGAGTGGTGTCCAGGGGCCAAGTGCAGTAGATTCAGGGTGACGATGGAGAGCGATCTCTCCCATCTCCACCAGGGGGCAGCTCATACCAAGCAAACTTGTACTGTCTGAAGAAGGGGTCCCGACCCGAAACGATGTCTCCCACCACATTCGCTAGAAAGGGTCAGGGGAGGGAGGGGAGACAGGGGGAATTGGGTTTGTTTAGTTTATTATTGTCACGTGCACCGTGATTGCAATCAAGCTATCTATAGTGTGCAAATACAGGATAAAAGGTACAAAGCTTAGCGCAAGATAGAGTACAGTAAAGTCTGATTAAAGATAGTTCGCAGCAGGTCTCCAGTGAGGAAGATGGGAGGTCAGGACCACTCTCATGTTGGTGAGAGGATGGTTCAGTTGCCTGATAACAGCTGGGAAAAAACTGTCCATGAATCTGAAGGTGTGTGTTTTCAAACTTCAGTACCTCTTGCTGGATGGGAGAAGGGAGCAGGGAGAAGGGGGGGGGGGGGGGGGGGGTGTATGAAGGAGACGGAAGGAGCTGAGGGGTGGGCAATTTGGGGGAGAAATGAATGCTAGGGTGGGGGGGGGGGGGGGGGTGGAGGATTTTACTTAAAATTGTAGGATTCAGCGTTCACACCGTTGGGTTGTCAGCTACCCAAGCAGAACATGAGCTGCTGTTCCTCCAGTTTGCGTGTGGCTTCACTCTGGCAATAGAGGAGGCCCAGAACAGAATGGTCATTGTGGGAAAGGGGAACGTGCAAAAAAAAAAGAAACTGCAGATGCTGGTTTATACCAAAGATAAACACAAAGTGCTGGAGTAACTCAGCAGGTCAGGTAGCGTCTCTGGAGGAAATGAATAGGTGACGTTTTGGGTCAATAGACAGTAGGTGCCAGGAGTAGGCCATTCGGCCCTTCGAGCCAGCACCGCCATTCAATGTGATCATGGCTGATCATCCCCAATCAGTACCCCGTTCCTACCTTCTCCCCATATGCCCTGACTCCGCTATTTATTAAGAGCCCTATCTAGCTCTCTCTTGAAAGCATCCAGAGAACCTGCCTCTGAGGCAGAGAATTCCACAGACTCACAACTCTCTGTGTGAAAAAGTGTCTCCTTGTCTCTGTTCTAAATGCCTTACTCCTTATTCTTAAAGGGCCGGGAGCCTTCTTGTAGTGGGCAGAGTGTGTGTGGGGGGGGGGGGGGGTCTTATTTTTCTACTGCAATGAGTCCGAAGAAAGGTTCTGACCCAAAACATCATCTAACCATTTTCTCCAGAGATGCTGCCTGACCCCTTGAGTTCTATGCTTGATATCCACTGCCCTCTGGTGGAGATCGAAGAGATCTGCACATTGTTAGCACCTGTTCCCTTGATGAATCTGACCTCACCCTCTCCCTCTCCCTCTCCCCACCGCTCCCACAGGCTGCAGGGCTGGAGGACTGGACAGCGTGTGACTCGGCCGAGGAGCTGGAGGGCCTGGGGCTGGAGCGGTTGAAGAACGAGCTGCTGGGCCTGGGCTTGAAGTGTGGAGGCACCCTGCAGGACCGTGCCGCCAGGCTGTTCTCCGTCAGGGGCCTGTCCAGGGAACAGATGGACCCCTCGCTCTTTGCCAAGCCTGCCAGAGGCCGGAAGAAATGAGAGGAGATGCGACTCCCCCCCCCCCCGGGTGACCCTGCCGCCCGGGGCCTCTCCATTGTGAGTGTGGACCAGCGTGTGGGCGGCAGCTGCTCCCATCTCCCTACTGTGCATTGCTTGAACGCCTGCTTCATCCTCTGCAGCCGTGGCTCGCTCCGTCCATATACAGCACCTCAAATGCTGGGCTTTGCTCTCGGCCGACAGATAGAGGCAAAGTCCTTCATCTTTGCGGGTTTTTATAAATTGGGTGGAAAAAAAATAAATATAAAACTAATTTCTTGATTTTGTTCCGTTTCTACTGGGTTTTTTTCCACTTGTTTATCGTTGTCAGGTGTTATTGGTTTAGGTTTATCGTCACGTGTGGCGAGGTACAGTTAAAAACGTTTGTTGCGCGATCTGAAGAAGGGTCTCGACCCGAAACGTCACCCATTCCTTCTCTCCAGAGATGCTGCCTGTCCCGCTGAGTTACTCCAGCATTTTTGTGTCCAACTTCAAAACAACTGGCAACTGATGATCTGGCACCTCCTTTAATTTAAACAAAATTACGAGAGCGCTCTTGAAATCCCCCCCAACCCCGCAAGTCCCCCAAAAATGTGGCGCCTATGACAGGTGAGGCTACCAATCTCAACCTCATCGAGACATGGGCGGCCGATGAACAGGTTTAATTTCCCCCCCTGCGACCGGGGCTCTGGTACTCCAAGATAAAGCCTAATCTGGCAGATCCGTTCCCATAGCCAACTTTGTGGGTTGGTATCCGGCTGCCTAGGCCAACCATTCTGGTACGGTTGGACTCCTCTCGGAGGCAAAACGGATAATCCAGAAAGACCCTGGAACCAAGGGTGCCAGAAAATCAGTGGTGGACCTGTACATGACTATAGTTAGTCATCGTTCACAGTGTACAGATAAAGACAAAGGGCACAACATTTAATGCAAGATAAAGTCCCATTAAAGATAGCTCAAAGGTGTCCAATGAGGTAACTGCAGATGCTGGTTTAAACCGAAGATAGACACACATAGCTGGAGTAACTCAGCGGGACAGGCAGCATCTCTGGATAAGAAGGAATGGGTGACGTTTCTGGTCGAGACCCTTCTACAGACTGAGAGTCAGACCCTTTCTCAGGTAGTCAAACAGAAGAGGTGGAAGGAATGCTTCGATTTTATTTTAATCCAGTTCTACAGACCTTAGAGGAGGGTTTCGGCCCGAAACGTTGCCTATTTCCTTCGCTCCATAGATGCTGCTGCACCCGCTGAGTTTCTCCAGCACTTTTGTGTACCACAGATTTTAGACATGGACAGTGGGACAGGCATCATCTTTGGAGAGAAGGAATGGGTGACGTTTCGTCTGAAGAAGGGTCTCGACCCGAAACGTCATCCAATCCTTCTCTCCAGCGTTGCTGCCTGTCCCGCTGAGTTACTCCGGCTTTTCGTGTCTGTCTCCAATGAGGTAGATGGGAGGTCTGGGCCACACTCTAGATGTTGAGGGGATGGTTCAATTGCCTGATAACAGCGGGGAAGAAATCCAGTGAAAAGCTCCCAGTCAAATAGCTCTGTAGGTGAGTACAATCAAGCCGTGCACAAGCACAACAGCTGGTGCAAAGAGGAAAATGCCAGAGCGTTATAGAAAGTGCAGATTAAAAAAAGTGCAACGAGAGCGATTGGAAGATCGAGAATACATCCTCAGCTTTTAGGAGGTCCATTCAGTAGTCCGATCACAGCAAGGAAGAAGCCCATCTTGAATCTGGTAGTTCGTGCTTTCAAGCTTTGGCATATTCAGCCCGACAGGATTGGGGAGAAGGAGGAATAAGCAGGTGTGAGTGGTCCTTGATTATGGCGGCTGCTTTCCCGAGGCAGAGTGAAGTGTAGTTGGAGTTGATCTGTGAGGGGGGGGGGCTTACGTCCCCACCTCTCTGCTGTCTATGCAGGTACAGGGCCAATGCCAGTCACTGTTGACTCCCGGTGGGGTGAGACCCATAGCTAGCAGTCGCTAGGTTTATTATTGTCACGTGTACCGAGGTACAGTGAAGAGTTTTGTTCTGCATGCTCTCCAGACACATCAGTTATACCATACATAGATACAATCAAGTCAAACTCAAGTACAATAGGCAGAGCAAAGGGGAAGATACAGAGTGCAGCATATAGTTCTCAGCATTGTAGCGCACCAGTTCCACGGACAAAGTCCAATGTCCGCAATGGGGTAGAGGTGAATCGGACAGTACCCTAGCTTATGGAAGGGCCGTTCAGAAGCCTAATACCTGACCGGTTCGGTGGTGCAGCGCTAGAGTTGCTGCCTTACAGCGCCAGAGACCCAGGTTCGATCCTGACTGCGGGTGCTGTCTGTGTGTTCTCCGTGTGACCACGTGGTTTCCTCCAGGTGCTCGGGTTTCCTCCCACACTCCACAAAGACGTGCAGGTTTGTAGGTTAATTGGCTTCTGTAAATTGTCCCAAGTGTGGAGGATACAACTAGTGCACCGGGCGATCACCGGTCGGCGCGGACTCGATGGGCCGAAGGGCCTGTTTGCGTGTTGTATCTCTAACTAAACTAGCTAAGATGAAGAAGCTGTTCCTGAGTCTGGTGGTGCGCGCTTTCAAGCTTCTGTACCTTCTGCCGGACGGGAGCGGGGAGAAGAAGGAATGACTGGGGTGGGACAAGTCTTTGATTGTGTCGGCTGCTTTCCCGAGGCAGCGTGAAGTGTAGATGGAGTCGATGGAGGGGAGTCTGGTCTGTGTGTGACGGACTGGGCTACATCCACAACTCTCTGCAGTTTATTGCGGTCTTGGGTGGTTTGTCAGTGGGTGCCAGACTCTGGATTTGCAATAGTGGGTTGTCCTGCGGGATGTGCAGTTCACCAGGCATTGCCTGCATGACTGGCGATGCAGTGGATTTGCTGCACTGCTGCCCCCTGCTCCCTTCTCCTGCTTCACTGTAGCAGGGTTGGCTTCCCCTGGGGTAGCTCAGTGCTGGGTCCACCTGTGTAGTTACTGCAGGATGCGGATGATCTCATGACCAGACAATCCCACAGCACTCGCCTAACAGAACGTAGAACAGTACAGCACAGGAGCAGGCCCTTCGGCCCCAATATCTGTGCCGAGCATGATGCCGATAAACTAATCTCTGCTTGTATAGAGTCATAGAGTGATACAGTGTGGAAACAGGCCCTTCGGCCCAACTTGCCCAACATGTCCCAGCTCCACTAGTCCCACCTGCCCGCACTAGGTCCATAGCCCACCACCAACCCACTGTGTTCCTTCAGCGACTTGAGTGTTTTTACTCGATAGTCCAACATGTGCAGTTCCTGGTACCACAGTTTAAGAAAGTTAATCTCACTACAGTGAGACTATTTAATGAAATGAATAATAAAATTTGGTTGCATCTGCTCTAAACCCATCGACGGAGTTTACATTAGAAAGGGAGAGAGATCGAGCACTGCTCGGGCCAACACAACATCTCAAATGTGATTAAGGTTCATGTTGATGGCCATTTCACACCCATTTAGGGAACTCTTTGATCCTCAGGCTTCTTGTACTCCTGAGATCTCCCCCCCGCTATAGCTCAGCAACCTACAGCAGAAGTCACAGCAGATAGACACGAAATGCTGGAGTAATTCAGTGGGTCAGGCAAGCAGCATCCCTGGGGAGAAGGAATGGGTGACGTTTTGGGTCAAGACCTGTCTTCGGTGTAAACCAGCATCTGCAGTTCCTTCCTACGCAAATGTCATAGAGCCATACAGCGTGGAAACAGGCCCTTCAGCCCAACTTGCCTGCATCTAGACTAGTCCCAATGTCCTGCGTTTGGCCCTCATCCCTCTAAACCTGACAATAGACAATAGACAATAGGTGCAGGAGTAGGCCATTTGGCCCTTTGAGCCAGCACCGCCATTCAATGTGATTATGGCTGATCATCCCCAATCAGTACCCCGTTCCTGCCTTCTCCCCATATCCCCTGACTCCGTTATCTTTAAGAGCCCTATCTAGCTCTCTCTTGAAAGCATCCAGAGAACCCGCCTCCACCGCCCTCTGAGGCAGAGAATTCCACAGACTCACCACTCTCTGTGAGAAAAAGTGTGTCCTCGTCTCCGTTCTAAATGGCTTACCCCTTATTCTTAAACTGTGGCCCCTGGTTCTGGACTCCCCCAACATCGGGAACATGTTTCCTGCCTCTAGCGTGTCCAAACCCTTAACAATCTTATATGTTTCAATGAGATGCCCTCTCATCCTTCTAAACTCCAGAGTGTATAAGCCCAGCTGCTCCAATCTCTCAGCATATGACAGTCCCGCCATCCCGAGAATTAACCTTGTAAACCTATGCTGTCCTATCCATGTACCTGTCTAAATGTTTCCTAAATGTTACAATAGTATCTGCCTCAACTACCTCCTCCAGCAGCTCGTTCCATGCATCCACCACCCTTTTGCAGAAGTTTTCGGATGATACAGCTGTTGTCGGCCTCATTAAAGGGGGCAATGAGGAGGAGTATAGAGACATAATAAGTAACTTTGTGGAGTGGAGTGCACACAATAACCTCCATCTTAACACCAAAAAAACAAAGGAGATAGTGGTGGACTTCAGGAGGGGGAGGAGGAGGACTCAAGCAACGCCGATCACCATTAAGGGCACTGAGGTGGAGGTGGTCGCTAACCACAGGTACCTTGGGGTGCAGCTTGACAGTGAGCTGAACTGGAAGTGTCATATGGAGGCGGTGTACAGGAAGGGACAAAGCCGACTGTATTTTTTAAGGAGGCTGAGGTCATTTAACATCTGCCAACCCCTACTGTGCAGTGTCTACCATTCAGTGGTGGCCAGTGCTCTGTTTTTTGCTGTGGCCTGTTGGGGAGATGGTGCCCGTATAGCGGATAAAAACAGACTGGACAAGCTAATCAGGAAGGCCGGCTCAGTGGTCGGGGCTGAGCAACGAACGGTCCAGCAGGTGGCAGAGGCCAGAACTCTGAACAAACTGGGTTCAATAATGACCAACTCCACTCACCCACTCCATGCCCTGAAGGTGATCAAGAGCAGCATCTTCAGTCAGAGGCTGATTGCACCAATGTGCAAAACTGAGAGACATAGGAAGTCCTGTTTACCAGCTGCTATAAGGTTATATAATGCGCATAAATAACTGCACTTTTTTTTTTTTTTTAATTAATTGTATTTTAACTTGTATTTTAACTTGTATTTTAACTTGTTAAGTATGGAAGCCATTTGAGGAAATGTGTGGTGTTATGTCTGTCTTGAAGCTGTCGTGGCACTGTAATTTCCTGAAAAGGATTATTAAAGGTATAATCTAATCTAATCTAATCTAATCTAATGTAAAAAAATTTGCCCCGCAGGCTCCTATTAAATCTTTCCCCCCCTCACCCATAAACCCATGTCCTCTAGTTCTGGGCAAGAGACTCTGCATCTACTCATCTATTCATCTCATGATTTTGTACAGCTCTGTAACATCACCTCAGGAGCCATGAACCTTTTGTTCATCCTCAGCCAGCTCCTATTCCGGTGATCCTGGGTGTGCTGAAACCGGGATCGCAGGCTCTTGGCGGTGACCCTTGCCTGCCATGTTGGTGTGGTGGCACCAGGAACTGCAGATGCTGCAATCTTGAGCAAATCACAAAGTGCGGGAGTAACTCAGCAGGTCAGGCAGCATCCCTGGAGAACATGGACAGGTGACGTTTTGGGCTGGGACTCTTCAGTAGCTCGGTGGGTCAGACACGGAATCTGGGCGGCACAGTGGAGCAGCGGTAGAGTTGCCGCCACACAGCGACAGAGACCCGTGTTCCACCCTGACGACGGGTGCTGTCTGTATGGAGTTTGTACGTTCTCCCTCAGTTTCAGTTTAGTTTATTGTCACATGTACCGAGGTACAGTGAAAAGCTTTTGTTGCGTGCTATCCAGTCATTGCGGTCCCTGGGACCACGTGGGTTTTCTCCAAGTGCCCAGGCTTCCTGCCACACTCAGGTTTGTAGGTTAATTGGCTTCTGCAAATTGTAAATTGTTCCTAGTGTGTTGGATAGCACCAGTGTACGGGGATTGCTGGTCAATGGGCTGCAGTCTAAAGGAAAGTCTAAACTGCAGATGCGGGTCAGGCAGCATATTTGGAGAACATCGTTTAGTTTAGGAAAGAACTGCAGAATCTGGTGAAATCGAAGGTAGACACAAAATGCTGGAGTAACTCAGCGGGATAGGCAGCACCGCTGGAGAGAAGGACATTTCAGGTCGAGACCCTTCTTCAGACTGATGTCAGGGGAGTGGGCGGGACAGAGATAGAATGTAGTCGGAGACAGCGAGACTGGTGGGAGAACTGGGAAGGTGGAGGGGATGGAGAGAGAAAGCAAGGGCTATCTGAAGTTGGAGAAGTCAATGTTCATACCGCTGGGGTGTACGCTGCCCAAGCGAAATATGAGGTGCTGTTCCTCCAATTTGCGCTGGGCCTCACTCTGACAATGGAGGAGGCCCAGGACAGAAAGGTCAGATTGGGAATGGGAGGGGGAGTTGAAATGCTGAGCAACCGGGAGATCAGGTGCGTTAAGGTGGACTGAGCGGAGGTGTTCAGGGAAACGATCGCCGAGCCTGCACTTGGTCTCGCCGATGTACAGGAGTTCACACCTGGAACAGCGGATACAGTAGATGAGGTTGGAGGAGGTGCAAGTGAACCTCTGCCTCACCTGGAAAGACTGTCGGGGACATTGGATGGAGTCGAGGGGGGAGGTAAAGGGACAGGTGTTGCATCTCCTGCAGTTGTTATAGTACATCTGCCTACATGTGATCCATATCCCTCCATTTGCTGCACATCCATATGCCTGTCTAAAAGCCTCTAACACCACTATCGTATCTGCCTCCACCACCACCACTTGCCAGCACAACTCCATTAGACTTTCCCCTCTCTCACCTTAAAGCTATGCCCTCTAGTGTTGCACAGTTCCACGATGGGAAAAAGGTTCTGACTGCCTACTCCATCTATGGCTCTTATGGACTATCAAGTCTCCCTCAGCCTCCAACGTTCCAGATAAAACAATCCAAGCCTATCCACCCTCTCCCTGTAGCTGAAACCCACCAATCCAATCTAATCGGCAGCATGGTGGCACAGCGGTAGAGTTGCTGCCTTGCAGCGCCAGGGACCCTGGTTCGATCCCGACTATGGGTGCTGTCTGCAGGGAGTTTGCACGTTCTCCCTCGTGACCGCGTGGGTTTGCTCCGGTTTCGCCCCCACACCCCAAGTATGTGCAGGTTTGGAGGTTTATACTTGTATGAAGAAGGGTTTTGACCCGGAAACGTCACCCATTTGCTAACTCTCCACGTTTTCGGATGACATGAAGCTGGGGGGCAGTGTTAGCTGTGAGGAGGATGCTTGGAGGCTGCAAGGTGACTTGGATAGGTTGGGTGAGTGGGCAAATGTATGGCAGATGCAGTATAATGTGGATAAATGTGAGGTTATCCACTTTGGTGGCAAAAACAGGAAAGTAGACTATTATCTGAATGGTGGCTGATTAGGAAAAGGGGAGATGCAACGAGACCTGGGTGTCATGGTACACCAGTCATTGAAAGTAGGCATGCAGGTGCAGCAGGCAGTGAAGAAAGCGAATGGCATGTTAGCATTCATAGCAAAAGGATTTGAGTATAAGAGCAGGGAGGTTCTACTGCAGTTGTACAGGGTCTTGGTGAGACCACACCTGGAGTATTGCGTACAGTTTTGGTCTCCTAATCTGAGGAAAGACATTCTTGCCATAGAGGGAGTACAGAGAAGGTTCACCAGACTGATTCCTGGGATGGCAGGACTTTCATATGAAGAAAGACTGGATAGACTCGGCTTGTACTCGCTAGAATTTAGAAGATTGAGGGGGGATCTTATAGAAACTTACAAAATTCTTAAGGGGTTGGACAGTCTAGATGCAGGAAGATTGTTCCCGATGTTGGGGAAGTCCAGAACAAGGGGTCACAGTTTAAGGATAAGAGGGAGGTCTTTTAGGACCGAGATGAGAAAATCATTTTTTACACAGAGAGTGGTGAATCTGTGGAATTCTCTGCCACAGAAGGTAGTTGAGGCCAGTTCATTAGCTGGATTTAAGAGGGAGTTAGATGTGGCCCTTGTGGCTAAAGGGATCAGGGGGTATGGAGAGAAGGCAGGTATGGGATTTGGATGATCAGCCATGATCATATTGAATGGCAGTGCAGGCTCGAAGGGCCGAATGGCCTACTCCTGCACCTATTTTCTATGTTTCTATTCCTTTTCCCCAGAGATGCCGCCTGAACCCGCTGAGTTACTCCAACTTCTGTCCATCTTAGGTTTGGAGATTAATTGCCTTCGGTAAAATTGTTGAATTGTTCCTAGTGTGTAGGATAGTGTTAGTGTACGGGGTAACCGCTGGTCGGCACGGTCTTGGTGGGCCAGAGGACCTGTTTCTGCGCTGTATCTGAAGTCCAAAGGAATGAATGCCTGGGACGTGCTGCCAGGGGTGCTGTAAGGAGGCAGATACGATAGTGGCGTTTCAAGGACTTTTAGATAGGCACATGGATACGGGGGCCTCTTAAACTCAAGACAGACACGAATTGCTGGAGTAACTCAGCGGGACAGGCAGCGTCTCTGGAGAGAAGGAATGGGTGACGTTTTGGTTCATAGAAACATAGAAAATAGGTGCAGGAGGAGGCCATTTGGCCCTTTGAGCCTGCACCGCCATTCATTGTAATCATGGCTGATCATCCACAATCAATAATCCGTGCCTGCCTTCTCCTCATATCCCTTGATTCCGCTAGCCCCTAGAATTCCACAAATTCACAACTCTCTGGGTGAAAAGGTTTTGTTCTCATCTCAGTTTTAAATGGCCTCCCCTTTATTCTAAGACTGTGGCCCCTGGTTCTGGACTCCCCCAACATTGAGAACATTTATCCTGCATCTAGCTTGTCCAGTCCTTTTATAATTTTATACGTTTCTATAAGATCCCCTCTCATTCTTCTAAACTCCAGTGAATACAAGCCCAGTCTTTCCAATCTTTCCTCATATGACAGTCCTGCCATCCTGGGGATTAACCTGGTGAACCTACGCTGCACTGCCTCAATAGCAAGGATGTCCTTCCTCAAATTAGGAGACCAAAACTGCACACAATACTCCAGATGTGGTCTCACCAGGGCCCTGTACAACTGCAGAAGGACCTCTTTACTCCTGTCTGCCATCCAATTCTCTATCCATGTCAATACCCTACCCCCAATACCATGTGGTCTAATTTTGCCCATTAATCTCCTGTGTGGGACCTTATCAAAGGCTTTCTGAAAGTCCAAATACACTACATTCACTCTCTCTCCTTCATCCATTTTACTTGTCACATCCTCAAAAAATTCCAGAAGATTAGTCAAGCAGGATTTCCTCTTCATAAATCCATGCTGACTTGGACCAATCCTTTTACCGCTATCTAAATGCGCTGTTATTACTTATTTAATAATTGACTCCAGCATCTTCCCCACCACTGATGTCAGACTAACTGGTCTATAATTCCCCGTTTTCTCTCTCGCTCCTTATTTGAAAGTGGGATAACATTAGCTACCCTCCAATCCACAGCAACTGATCCTGAATCTATAGAACATTGGAAAATGATCGCCAATGCGTCCACGATTTCTAGAGCCACCTCCTTGAGTACCCTGGGATGCAGACCATCAGGCCCTGGGGATTCATCAGCTTTCAGTCCCATCAGTCTACCCAATACTATTTCTCGACTAATGCAAATTTATTTCAGTTCCTCTGTCTCCCTAGATCCTCTGTCCTCTAGTACATCTGGGAGATTGTTTGTGTCTTCCTTAGTGAAGACAGAACCAAAGTACCTGTTCATCTCTTCTACCATTTCCTTGTTCCCCATAATAATTTCACCTGTTTCTGACTTCAAGGGACCCACATTTGTCTTCACTAATCTTTTTCTCTTAACATACCTAAAGAAGCTTTTACTGTCCTTCTTAATATTCTTGGCCAGCTTCCCCTCGTACTTCATCTTTTCACCCCGTATTGCCCTTTTCCTTACCTTCTGTTTGAAAGTTTCCCAATCCTCTGGCTTCCTGCTACTCTTTGCTATGTTATACACCTTTTCTTTTAGTTTTATTCCATCCCTAACTTCCCTTGTCAGCCACAGTCGCCTCTTACTCCCCTTAGAATCTTTCTTCCTCTTTGGAATGAAATGATCCTGCGTCTTCTGGATTATGCCCAGAAATTCCTGCCATTACTGTTCCACTGTAATTCCTGCCAGGATCCTTTTCCAGTCGACCTTGGCCAGCTCTTCTCTCATGCCTTCATAGTCCCCTTTGTTCAACTGCAACACAGGCACTTCTGATTTAACCTTCTCCCTCTCAAATTGCAGATTAAAAGAGCCTTCTTCTTAAACTCCTTGTGATGTGTGTGCCTGTCCCCCCCCCCCCCCCCCCCCCCCTCGATCCCACTATATCAGACATTCCCTGAGGAGCGAGGACACTGTTGGAGTTCCATCCAAATCTCCATGCTTTTCCGGTTTGCCCCCCCCCCCCCCCCCCCCCCAGACGGATTAACGGTGAGCTTTTAACAGTTTAATGCGAGCCCCGTCTGTGACTATAGACAGCTCAGACAGCAGCTAAGCCAGACAGTGCTGTGTTACTCTGGCAGACACACAGCTGGTCAACAGCAGGACAAGGGTGAACAAGCTCAACTTTAAACACAATCAAAACCACTCTATGGGCACACACTGTGTCCCGAATGAATAGGATCTTAGATGAAGCACCTTCCTGCCACAACCAGCTTAGTTTATTGTCACGTGTAGCAAAGTGCAGTGAAATGCCTTTTTGTCGTGTGCTATCGGGCCCACAGAAAGACTATCCATGGTCGCAATTGTAGAGTTGTACCACTTGTATGACTCGCAAGATAGACACAAAATGCTGGAGTAACTCTGGAGAGAAGGAATGGGTGACATTTTGGGTCGAGACCTTTCTTTAGACCATCAGTTCTCAGTCTGTCTTCGGGATTTCTGTCTGAGACCATCAGTCTGAAGAAGGGTCTCGACCCAAAACGTTACCCATTCCTTCTCTCCAGAGATGCTGCCTGTCCCGCTGAGTTGCATAGAAACATAGAAAATAGGTGCAGGAGTAGGCCATTAGACCCTTCGAGCCTGCACCGCCATTCAATATGATCATGGCTGATCATCCAACTCAGTATCCTGTACCTGCCTTCTCTCCATACCCCCTGATACCTTTAGCCACAAGGGCCACATCTAACTCCCTCTTAAATATAGCCAATGAACTGGCCTCAACTACCTTCTGTGGTAGAGAATTCCACAGATTCACCACTCTCTGTGTGAAAAATGTTTTTCTCATCTTGGTCCTAAAAGATTTCCCCCTTATCCTTAAACTGTGACCCCTTGTTCTGGAACTCCCCAACATCGGGAACAATCTTCCTGCATCTAGCCTGTCCAACCCCTTAAGAATTTTGTAAGTTTCTATAAGATCCCCCCTCTGGATAGACTCGGCTTGTACTCGCTGGAATTATCTCCTAAATTCCAGCGAGTACAAGCCGAGTCTATCCAGTCATTCTTCATATGAAAGTCCTGACATCCCAGGAATCAGTCTGGTGAACCTTCTCTGTACTCCCTCTATGGTAAGAATGTCCTTCCTCAGATTAGGAGACCAAAACTGTACGCAATTACTCCAGAATTCTGTGTCTATCTTCGATTTAAACTAGCATCTGCAGTTCCTTTCTGCACTCTATGACTAGGACAACAAGGACTTCAAGGACAACATCAAGAACAGTCTGAAGAAACTCCACATCACATCGAGCGGCTGGGAGCAGATTGCACTGGACAGGCGCCCCTGGAGGAAATCCGTGCAGGAAGGAGCTGCACGTCATGAAACGGAACTACGCCGTGTCGCAGAGACAATGCGACAGCACCGTAAGGAGAGAGAGAGAAGGGGGCTCAACAACTACCAACCACCGCCAGTCTCCACTGCCCACATTGCACCAAGGTGTGTGGATCGTGGATCTGCCTCTACAGACATCTGCAGACCCACAAGTAGACCACCCTATGGAGAGGGCAAGACCGTCATAATCGTTTCAAATGGCCGCCGATGATGATTAGTAAAACTAGATAAGAGTATTTAATTGTCATAAGTACCAATAAAGGAACAATGAAATTCTTACTGAAGACAGAGACAAAATACTGGAGTAACTCAGCGGGACAGGCAGCATCTCTGGGGTGACGTTTCGGGTCGAGACCCTTCTTCAGTCTGAAGAACGTCACCCATTCCTTCTCTCCAGAGATGCTGCCTGCTCCAGCATTTTTGTCTATCTTCGGTTTAAACCAGCACCTGCGGTTCCTTCCAACACAATGAAATTCTCACTTGCTGCAGCTGTGCAGACCCGTAAACACAGTAAGACACGGATAAATACGCAATAATCAAGACTACAATAAATTTATAATCGGTTTAAGAAAGAACTGCAGATGCTGGAAAAATCTAAGGTGGACAAAAATGCTGGAGGAACTCAGCGGGTGAGGCAGCATCTATGGAGCAAAGGAAATAATCCGTTTTTACTCGGAGTAGAGGAATCAAGACCCAGAGGACAGAGGTTTAAGGGGAGAGATTGAGGGGCAACGGTTACACACACAGGATGGTGGGTGTGTGGAATGAGCTGTTGTGCAGTGGTTGTTGGGAAGAAGCTCTTCTTGATCTTGAAGGTCACGGTTCTCAGGCTCCTGCACCTCCTTCCAGAGGGTAGTAGCGAGATGAGAGCGTGGCCAGGGTGGTGTGGGTCTCTGATGATACTCTGCTGCCTTTGTGGTTAAACCTGGAGGTCCCGGTTGCTCACCACTATTCAAAGCTGTGGGGGGAAAGCTCCACAGGACTCAAGGAACTGCAGATGCTGGAACATTGAGCAATCCATAGAGTGCTGGAGGAAGTCAGCAGGTCAGGCAGCATCTGTGGAGAGAACAGACAGATGATGGCGTTTCGCTGCGGTCTGAACGGGTCACATGTTCATTCCTTCCACAGATGCTGCCTGACCCTCTGAGTTCCTCCAGCGCTTTGTGCTTCACTTTGTAGGATAGCATTGCTCAATCTCATAGGTGAGCCACTAAATCGCAGGTGATCATTTGGGAATTCATTATATGGCTAATTATATTATAATTGGTAAATAATGAAACATGGCGGCACAGTGGCGCAGCGGGTGTAGCTGCTGCCCTGCAACGCCAGAAACCCACGTTTCACCCTGACCTCGAATGCTGCCTGTGTGGAGTTTGCATGTTCTCCCTGTGACCGCGTGGGTTTCCTCCGGGTGCTCACGTTTCCACCCACTTCCCCAAAGACGTGCGGGTTTGTAGGTGACTTGACCCTCGTTAGATTGCCCCTAGTGTGCATAGTGTAATAGGAACCTGGGGGGTAACCTTTTCACACAGAGGGTGGTAGCTGAATGGAATGTGCTGCCAGAGGAGGTCGTTGAAGCAGGTACTATAACAACATTTAAAAGACATTTAAACATTTTTAATAATAAACTTTATTCAGAATAAAAAATATTTGCAAAACAAAAGTTGTGCAAAACTCTTCCAACATTCTCAGCGTCTACACGTTCATTATTGTCTGATGGGACAGGAAACACTTTCTCACAGAGAGTGGTGAGTCTGTGGAATTCTCTGCCTCGGAGGGCGGTGGAAACAGGTTCGAAACATAGAAAATAGGTGCAGGAGTAGGCCATTCGGCCCTTCGAGCCTGCACCGCCATTCAATATGATCATGGCTGATCATCCAACTCAGTATCCCGTACCTGCCTTCTCTCCATACCCTCTGATCCCCTTAGCCACAAGGGCCACATCTAACTCCCTCTTAAATATAGCCAATGAACTGGCCTCAACTACCCTCTGTGGCAGAGAGTTCCAGAGATTCACCACTCTCTGTGTGAAAAAAGTTTTTCTCATCTCGAGTTTAAAGGATTTCCCCCTTATCCTTAAGCTGTGATTTCCCCCTTATCCTTAAGGTTCTCTGGATGCTTTCAAGAGAGAGTTAGATAGGGCCTTTAAAAATAATGGAGTCGGGGGATATAGGGAGAAAGCAGGAACGGGGTACTGAATGTGGATGATCAGCCATGATCACATTGAATGGTGGTGCTGGCTCGAAGGGCCGAATGGCCTGCTCCTGCACCTATTGTCTATTGTCTGTTGTCTGTTGTCATACCCAATAGTGTTCACACCTATCTTTAAATACAGCATCTTTGCTACCCAGGTGGCCGCCTGTTGTGATACCCTGTCCCTTGTTTGAGGGGTGGCATCACCAGATATTCCCCCCAATGTCCAGCAGTGGAAGGACACTAGACTGTGGTCCTCCCCCACCGAGCCTTGGCGTTGGCTGCACCGAGCTTCAGTGCGTCCCTCAGCACGTACTCCTGCAGTCTGCAGCGGGCCAGTCGGCAACATTCCCCGACGGACATCTCGCTCCACTGGGAGGTCAAGTTTCAGGCCGACCAACTTTCACCGAGTCGATGGTCTTCCAGCAGCACTCGATGTCCGTCTCCGAATGTGTCCCTGGGTACAGCCCGTAAATCAGAGGGACCTCAGTTCTGGAGTTGTTCAGGATGAACCGTGACAAGGACCCTTGCGTCATTCTCCAGACCCTCTTCACAAGTCCACACTCTGACGAGGTGGGCAACCATCTCCTCTCCACAGCATTTCGTCAGGTGTATCAATAGGAAAGCTTTTGATGGATATGGGCCAAAACCGGGCAGGATGGACCGGCAAGGTCTCTATTCCTTGGAGCGCAGGAGGATGAGCAGTAAGCTTGTAGAGGTGTACAAAATCATGAGTGGAACACACCGAGTATTTCGAGTAGGGGAATCGAGAAGCAGAGGACATAGGTTTAACATGAGAGGAGAAAGATGTAATAGAAACCTGAGGGGTAACTTTTTTACACAAAGGGTGGTGGGTGTATGGAACGAGCTGCCGGAGGAGGTAGCTGGGGCAGGGACTATTGCAACGTTTAATAAGCATGCAGCCAGGTATATGGTAGGATAGGTTTAGAGGGATATGTGCCAAATGCACGCAGGTGGGACTAGTGTAGAAGGGACATGGTGGTCTGTGTGGGTATGTTGGGCCAAAGGGGCCTGTCTCCACACTCTATGCATGGCTCCCAATGGGACTAGGGGAGATGGGGCATCTTGGTTGGCATTGTTGGGCCGAAGGGCCTGTTCCCATGCTGTGTGACTATATGGCTCTATGTCTTTGTCTCAGTCTGAGCCACCACTGCAGTTGCCGATAGTCTCCTGAAACGCATACATTTATAAATTTAAACATACGAGTATTCTCTGACTGACCAAACATTTTAAAAACAGCGCATTTTTTTCGCACCTCAGGCGCGCACTTCAAACCAAGGATGAGGAAGGTGTGCGTGGGTGGCTGCAAATACTTATTCACAGCACTCTGCCTTTTGCATGTGTTAATCCGCTTGATACATCAACATGTTGCTAACACCGCACTTCAATCAGAGGAGGACTAGCTTTGACTTCACCTGCTGCCAATGGTACAGCACTGGTACAGCCCCTTCAGCCCACAATGTCTGTGGCGAACATGATGCTGAGTCGTCTCTGCTTGCACGTGGTCCATATCCCTCCATCCCCTTCATATCCATGTGTCTATCTAAAAGTCTCAAGGGCCTGTCCCACGGGCGATTTCGGTGGACCCCCCCCCTACGACAATGTCTCAACCCGATATATCACCCATTCCTTCTCTCCAGAGATGCTGCTGAGTTACTCCAGCATTTTGTGTCTATTTTATGCTCATCAACCTCCCATTGTAAACTGCTCTCTAACAATCAAACTAACCATTTGATGTGTTGGCACGCTTTCTTTTTCTCCTTGGCCCACCATGGTCAATAGCTGGATAGACTCGGCTTGTACTCGCTAGAATTCAGAAGATTGAGGGGGGATCTTATAGAAACTTACAACATTCTTAAGGGGTTGGACAGGCTAGATGCAGGAAGATTGCTCCTGATGTTGGGGAAGTCCAGAATAAGGGGGTCACAGTTTAAGGATAAAGGGGAAATCTTTTAGGACCGAGATGAGGAAAACATTTTTCACACAGAGAGTGGTGAATATGTGGAACTCTCTGCCACAGAAGGTAGTTGAGGCCAGTTCATTGGCTATATTTAAGAGGGAGTTAGATGTGGCCCTTGTGGCTAAAGGGATCAGGGGGTATGAAGAGAAGGCAGGTACAGGATACTGAGTTGGATGATCAGCCATGATCATATTGAATGGCGGTGCAGGCTCGAAGGGCCGAATGGCCTACTCCTGCACCTATTGTCTATGTTTCTATGTTTGGTTTAATTTAGAGATACAGCATGTGAACAGGCCCTTCGGCTGTTTGAGTCTGCGTCGACCAGCGATCACCTGTTCACACTAGTTCTATGTATAATCCTACTTCCGCATGTTTAGTTTAGTTTAGAGATACAGCGTGAGTCCATGCCACCCATCGATCACCCTGTTCACACCAATTCTATGTTATCCCACTTTCTCATCCACTCCCTTCACACTAGGGGGGGCAGGTTGCAGAATCTGATTAACCTACAAACACGGAGATCTTTGGGCGGAAACCGGAGCGCCCGGAGAAAACCCTCCCTGTCACAGTGAGGACGTGCAAACTCCACACGCACAGACAGCACCCGAGGTCGGGATCGAACCCAGATCTCTGGCGCTGTGTGGCAGCGGCTCTATTCGCTGCGCCACGGTGTAATGATTCATAAACTTTCTGGGAGAACGTTCAAACTCCTCACAGACAGTACTCGAGGTCAGTAGGGTCGAACCCGGATCTCGGGCACTGGAACTCGCTGCATGTGATGGGGGTGGAGGCAGATACGAGGGTGGAGTTTAAAGCCCCTGTCCCACTTAGGTGATATATTCGGTGATTACAGGCGACTAGGCTGTTGCTACATGGTCGCGGGGTGACGCCTGTATGGTCGTGAGTCGTCTCCTCAAGTCGCCTAAAGAGTCGTAACGTTTTTTCTGGTCGCCGCTGGATTTTGAAATGTTGAAAACTTTTCGGCGACTGTGGGCTTGACGTAGCTTGTCTTCTCCTGACGTGGGTGCTGTTGTAGGTTGTCGCCAGGATGATGCATGTTGTCGCCAGGGGACGTTGGTTGTCGCCAGGTGCTGACTTCGGTGAATTACATTGGCGACTACCAGCGTCAACCGGCGGCAGGTACCGGCGACTGAATTGTCGTCAGTTGTCGCCGACAGGGTCGTTGCTTGTCGTAGCTTGTCACGGGTGGACGTAGGTTGACTTCGTTTGTCGTAGGTTGTTGCCTGTGTGGTCGTAGGTGGACGTCCTAATGGCTCGCCGGTTGTCGGTAGCTTGACGTCGACAAGGAGGTAGGTGGTCGTAGCTCGTCGTAGACATTGTCGGAGACCCTTCATCAGACGAACATGTGCCTGTTTGAAGATGAACATATGCAGTTAATGGCAGGACCCTCAGCAATATTGTTATATAGAGTGATCATGTCCATAGAACATACACAGTACAGCACAGGAAAGGACCTGCGGCCCACAATGTCCGAGCCAAACATGATGCCGTTAAGCGCATCTGCTCTGCCTGCACGTGATCCATATACCTCCATTCCCTGCATATCCACGTGCCGATCTAGAAGCCGCTTAAACGCCACTATTGTATCTGCCTCCACCACCACCCCTGACAGCACGCTCCAGACACCCACCATTCTGCACAAAAATCTAGCCCGCACATCCCCTTTAAACTCACCTTAAAGTGATGCCCTCTCGTCTTTGACATTTCCACTCTAGGGAAAAATATTCTGCTCTCTGCCTTCTTCAGTTTATTCACTGTACTTCATTGAGCTTTTCTATTAGACTGCATTTGTGGTATTGCACGCAATTCTCTTCACCCCATTGCAGGGAAGATATTGTAGAGGCAGAGGAGGTTCACTAGAAGCCAGCATCTGCAATTCCTTCTTTCTACATTTTTTCCAGAATGATGCCTGGATTAGAGGGGTTTTAGCTACAAGGAGAGGTTTAGTTCAGAGGTACAGTGTAGAAACAGGCCCTTCGACCCACCGAGTCTACACCAACCATCGATCACCCATTCACACTCGTTCACGCTGGGGGGGCAATTTACAGAGGTGCCAATTAACTTACAAACCCGCACGTCTTTGGGATGTGGGGGGAAACCCACGCGGTCACAGGGAGAACGTGCAAACTCCACACAGACAGCACCCATGGTCAGGATCATACTCTGGCGCTGTGAGGCGGCAACTCTACTGCTGTGCCGCCCAAGGCTGGATTGTTTTCTCTGCAGCATGGGAGGTTGAAGAGAGATCCGATGGAAGTCCATAAAGTTGTGAGAGGCGTAGAGAGGGTGGAAATGTTTTATTTCCCTCGTGGTGGAAATGTCAAAGCCATTTTCTGTCGTGGTGCTGCAAATAAGAATGTATTTCTTCTGTCTGGGACGTATAACAGTGAAGCACTCTTGAATCCTGACATTAGCTTTAAGGTGAGAGGGTCAACGTTTAAAAGACATGTGCAGGGTAGGTTAGTGGTGAGTTCCTGGAATGAACTGCTGGGGTGGTGGTGAAAGCTTCCAGTTACGATCGTGATGTTCAAGAGGCTTTTAAACCGCACGTGTGGTGAATGGAGGATATGGATCAGGTGCAGGCAGAGCAGGTTTAATGATGCCATGTTTAGCACGGACATCTTGGGTTGACGGCCTCGTTCCTGCGCTGTATTGCTCGATGTTCTCAACCACATTTTATTCAAAGTCGCAACACGACTTCCTGACTGTTGCACTCAATGTTCCCAGAGCAAGAGTCGTGGGTTGGGAGAACCTTGCCCTTGTTAGCTTGCCCGAGCCTCGGTCAGTCTGGCATACTGGTGTGTAATGTGCGCTCAATACACATCCCATCTCTCAGATGTCCTAATCCTCAACCCTCCCTGTTTGCACTATAAAGAGTTTGCTGACAAATCCTTGCAATAAGAACGGATCAGCAGTGGCCTGTGAAGCCAGCAATCCACATTCCTGACAGCGGGAAGAATCCCCTGTCTGTTCGGAGGTGGCGGGGCAGGGGAGCCTCCAACTCTTGTTTCAGCTCCACTTGGGCATATGCCCAATAAACTCAACTCAGCTTCATCCAGAGATGCTGCCTGTCCCGCTGAGTTACTCCAGCATCTTATGCCTTACCTTCATTGCGTTTAGTGTAGGAAGGAACTGCAGATGCTGGTTTAAACTGTAGGCCCAAAAAGCTGGAGTAACTCAGCCGGGCCGGCAGCATCTCTGGAGAAAAGGAATAGGTGACGTTTCAGGTCGAGACCCTTCTTTAGGTTTATTAATAAATAATAATAAACATTATTATTAACGTTTTAACGTTATAATTAAATTAATAATAGACTTTCAGGTTTATTATTGTCACCTGTACGGTGAAAAGATCAAATCAGGTCATTAGGAGTCTCAAGAAGGGTCCCGACCCGAAACATCATCTATCCACATGTTCTCCAGCGATACGGCCTGATCCGCTGAGTTACTCCAGCACTGTGGCCTTCCACATAATACTATACATGAATACAGTCCAATGGAGGCACGGAGAACTGTAGATGCTGGTTCACAAAAGAAAGCCACAAAGTGCCGGAGTAACTCAGTGGGTCAGGCAGCGTCTCTGGAGAACATGGGTAGGTGACATTTCGGGTCGGGACCCTTCTTCAGACTGATGACATTTCAAGCCAGGACCCTTCTGCAGTCTGAACAGAACCCTTTTCCAAGGACGGAAATGTCAAAGTCTGGAGGACATGGCTCTAACGTGAAAGGAGATGTGCGGGGGCAGGTTATTTTACACAGAGGGTGGTGGGGGCCTGGAACGCACTGCCAAGGGTGGTGGTGGAGGCAGATACGATAGTGGTGTTTAAGAGGCTTTTAGATCGGCACATGGATATGCAGGGAACGGAGGGATATGGATCACGTGAGGGCAGAGGAGATTGGTTTAACTTGGCATCATGTTGAGCATGGACCTTGTGGGCCGAAGGGCCTGTGCTGCACTGTTCCATTATGTTCTATCTTGGAATGGTATTGCCCTCAGTTAAAACTGCAATGAACTCCTCTTTTACCCCACCTCTATCTCGCCTGCAGCACCTGCAACCTGGAACATTAAGTCCTGCCCCTCGCTTATCCCAGCCCCAAGTTCATCACCTCTGACCTCTTGCAGTGAAATAAATGCAATTCAATCTTACAGTTCTTCCTTGCTCTGTGCTCTTGCCTATTCTATCCACTGAACTTTCTCTCACCACCCTCCATACCAACTTCCAGCCTCTCACCTGCCCGCTAGGATGTCCTGTACGAGATCCCACCCCCCTGCCAATCTAGTTTAAACCCACCCATGTAGCAATAGTAAAAAACCTGCCCCCCACCAGATATGGTGCAACCCGTCTCTCTTGTACGGGTCACCCCTACCCCAGAAGAGATCCCAATGATCCAGAAATCTGACTCCCTGCCCCCTTGCACCAACTCCTCAGCCACACATTCATCTCCTCTATCTTCCTGTCCTTGCCTTCACTAGCACGAGGTACTGGAAACAATCCTGAGATCACTACCCTGGAAGTCCCTTTAATCTTTTGCCTAACTCCCTGTATTCATTTTAGTTTAGTTTGTTTAGAGATAAGGCGTGGAAACAGGCCCTTCGGCCCATCGTGACCGCCCTGACCATCGATCACCTCTAACTAGTTCCATGTTACCCCACTTTTGCATCCTACACACTAGGGGGGCAATTTACAGAAGCCAATTAACCTACAAACCTGCACGTCTTTAGAATATGGGGGAAATCCGGAGCACCCGGAGAAAACCCACGCTGTCACGGGGAGAACGTGCAAACTCTGTATAGACAGCGCCCGTAGTCAGGATTGAACCCGGGTCTCTGGAGCTGAGAGGCAGCAACTCTACTGCTATGCCACCATGCTGGCCCATATTGAAGGACATCATCCCATCTCCTACCTATGTCACTTGTGCTCACCCTCTGAGGATGTTGTTCAGCCGCTCGGAGACGCCCTGGTCCTTAGGCACCAGGGAGGCAACACACCATCCTGGAGTCTCGACTGATGCCACAGAATCTCGTGACACCCCCCACCCTGACTAAGGAGTCTCCTATAACCAAAACTCGACCTGACGTCACCCTTCCCCACTATGCCACAGAGCCAGACTCTGTGCCACGGACCTAGGTAGAAAGGGAGATTGGGAATTCACTTAATGAGAGCTCCATTCAGAAATATGGTAACAGTGGGGAGGAAGCTGTTCTTGAATCTGATGGCATGTCCTTTCATGTTTTTGTAGCTTCTACCAGATGGAAGCAGGGAGAAGTGTAGATGGAGTCGATGGTGGGGAGTCTGGTCTGTGTGTGATAGACTGTGCTACATCCACAACTCTCTGCAGTTTCTTGTGGTCTTGGGCAAAGCTGTTCACAAACCAAGCTGTGATGTTTCCTCATAGTCTGATTTGTATGGCTACTGAAGAGACCCTGAGCTACCATCCACCTCATTGGAAAAACCTTGGACTATCTTTAATCGGACTTTACTGGATTTGATCTTGCACTAAACGAATGGCTCGTTTATAATCATGTGTAGCTTAGTTTAGTTTAGTTTAGAGATACAGCGCGGAAACAGGCCCTTCGGCCCACCGGGTCCGTGCCGACACACTCACACCTCTGTTACAATCAGTCTGAATGATGACCTGAAATCACGTTCTCCAGAAACGCTGCCTGTCCCACTGAATTACTCCAGCACTTTGTCTCTTTCTTTGTAAACCAGAATCTGCAATTTCTCGTGTTTCCAACGCCTCTGCTTCCAGAGGAGACTGAGGAAATTCGGCACGTCTCCAGCGACTCTCACAAACGTCTACAGATGCTCCGTAGTAAGCACACTGTCGGGTGGCATCACAGCGTGGTTTAGGAACAGCTCTGCCCAACACCGCAAGAAATTACACAGAGAGTTGTGGATGTAGCCCAGTCCGTCACACACACAGGCCAGACTCCCCACCATCGACTCCATCTACACTTCACGCTGCCTCGGGAAATCAGCCGACACAATCAAAGACTTGTCCCACCCCGGTCAATCCTTCTTCTCCCCGCTCCCGTCCGGCAGAAGGTACAGAAGCTTGAAAGCGCTCACCGCCAGACTCAGGAACAGCTTCTTCCCCTCTGTTATCAGGTTTCTGAACGGTCCTTCCATAAGCTAGGGTACTGTCCGATTCGCCTCTACCCCATTGCGGACATTGGACTTGGTCTCTGGAACTGATGCGCCACACTGCTGAGAACTATATTCTGCACTCTGTATCTTCCCCTTTGCTCTACCTGTTGTACTTGTGTTTGACGATTGTATTTATGTGTATTAGTAACTGATAGTCACAGAATCATATAGCGTGGAAACAGGCCCTTCGGCCCAACTTATTATTATCTGTATACTATCTGATAGATTAAGGTAGACAGGTGGCGAAGAAGGCTATCTACATACCAGCCTTCATCGGACAGGAACTGAGCATGTAGCAGCAAGGAACTACAGATGCTGGTTTAGAAAAGAAGACAGAAAGTACTGGAGTAACGCCGCAGCTCAGGCAGAGTATGAAAAAGGTGCTGACCCTAAAAGGGTCTACCCTATCTATGCCTCTGAGAAATGTATAGATATCTATCAAGGTTCCCCTCAACCCACCGGCACTCCAGAGAGAACTATCCAAGTCTGGCCAACCTCTCCCCGTGGCTAATGCCTGCTAATCCAGGCAGCGTTGTGGTCAACCACCTCTGCACCCTCTCCAAAGCCTCCACATCCTTCCTGTAGTGGGGACTGAACTCACTCCCCGCTGAGCAGCAGCCTCCCTTTGCTCAACACCTCAAGGCCACAGCCATGGGAGGCCTTAAGAAGTACAAATAGACTTTGGCAAGCACCTGGTGAATCAACGACTCCTGTGGAGAGGAGCTTTGGACTCAGCTCGAGCTTAGGGCTTCAAAGGCAGTGTGCTTGCTTAGTCCACCTTTGATGCATGCAGCCCCTGCCCTCCCTCCGTTTCCTCTTTGTCACCCTCCGTGTCTGAAGGTGTTCTCGGCGAAGACTGCGAGGTGACGTGTTGCCCCGTAAACCCAGGGTGACGCGGCTCCCAGAAGCGGCGGCCATGTTCTGGGCTACCGGGGAAGTCACATTAAGTACCGTGCGTGGCGCAGGTCGCCTTACAAGGTCACAAGGTCATAAGAGATAGGGGTAGAATTAGGCCGTTCGGCCCATCGAGTCTGCTCCACCATTCTATCATGGCTGATCTATCTCTCCTTCCTAACCCCATTCTCCCCATATCCTCTGACACCCGCACTAATCAAGAATCTATCTATCTCTGCCTTAAAAATATCCACTGACTTGGCCTCCACAGCCTTCTGTGGCAAAGAATTCCACAGATTCACCACCCTCTGATTAAATAAATTTCTCCTCAACTTCCTAAAAGGGCACCCTTTAATTCTGAGGCTGTGACCTCTAGTCCTAGACTCTCCCACCAGTGAAAACATCCTCTCCACATCCACTGTATCCAAGCCTTTCACTATTCGGTAAGTTTCAATGAGGTCCCCCCTCATTCTTCTAAACGCCAGTGAGTACAGGCCCAGTGCTGACAAACGCTCATCATTGGTTAACCTACTGATTCCTGGGATCATTCTTGTAAACCTCCATTCTGGACCCTCTCCAGAGCCACCTGAGAAAAAGGCAGATTAAAATGGTGTCGCAGATGGACAGGTGGTGAAGAAGGCTTTCGGCATACCTGTCTTGATCGGACAGGAACTGAGCATGCAGTAGCAAGGAACTGCAGATGCTGGTTTAGAAAAGAAGACACAAAGTGCTGGAGTAACTCAGCGGGTCAGGCATCATCTCTGGAGAACATGGATTGGTGACGTTTTGGGTCGGGATCCTTCTTCAGACTGACTGTGCGGGTGGGGGAGGGAAGTTTCTAGCATCAGGAGTCATGGAGGGGTGAGGCTGCACGGACTATTCTGTTCAGTTTTGGACACCCTACTATAGGAGAGATGCCATTAAGCTGAAAGCGTGCAGAGTAGATTAACGAGGATGTTGCTGGAACTCGTGGGCCTGAGCTACTGGGAGGGTAGGCAGGCTAGGACTTTATTCCTTGGAGCGCAGGTGGATGATGCCTTATATAGGGACATTTAAGATCATGAGGGGGAGAGATCAGGTGAACACACAGAGTCTTTTGAGTTGGGGAATCGAGAAGCAGAGGACGTGGGTTTAAGTTGAGGGTGGAATGATTTAGTAGGAACCTGTCCAAATGTCTTTTCAATGTTGTTATTGTACTTGCCTCAACTACCTCTTCCGGACGTTTGTTCCATATACCCACTTGAATGGAAAAAGTTGCCCCTCCTTCATATTAAATCACTCCTAATTCTTATTATCCTATCTCTGTCTCATGATGTTGTCCACCTCTATCAGATCTCTCCTCAACATCCGCTCCAAAGGAAACAGACCAAGCCTATCCCGTTTCCCTTTATAAATAAAACACTTTGTCCCAGGCAACATCCTGGTGAATCTCCCTCTTTTGCATTCTCTCCAGAGTTATCATGTGCTTCCTCTAGTGTAGCGACCACAATGATACACTGTAGCATCAAAGCTACATACAGCACGGAAACAGGCCCTGCGCCCCCAACTTACCACACCGACCAACATGTCCCATCTACTCTAGTCCCACCTGTTTTGGCCCATATCCCTCTAAACCTGTCCTATCCATGTACCTGTCTAAACGTTTCTTAAACATTGCGATATTACCTGCCTCAACTACCTCCTCCAGCAGCTGGTTCCATGCACCCACCACCCTTTGTGTGTCAAAATGACCCCTTGAGTTCCTATTCTATCTTTTCCCATCTCACCTCACCAAAGTAACCAAAGTTTAACAGAGTCGGTATGTCAAGGAAGACTCTCTCTAACTTCTACAGGTGCACAGTAGAGAGCATGCTGACCAGTTGCATCGTGGCTTGGTTCGGGAACTTGAGCGCCCTGGAGCGGAAAAGACTACAAAAAGTAGTAAACACTGCCCAGTCCATCATCGGCTCTGACCTCCCTACCATCGAGGGGATTTATCGCAGTCGCTGCCTCAAAAAGGCTGGCAGTATCATCAAGGACCCACACCATCCTGGCCACACACTCATCTCCCTGCTACCTTCAGGTAGAAGGTACAGGAGCCTGAAGACTGCAATGCCCAGGTTCAGGAATAGCTACTTCCCCACAGCCATCAGGCTATTAAACTCAACTGAAACAAAACTCTGAACATGAATAGACCATTATCTGTATAATTGCACTTTATCTGCTTATTTATTCATGTGTGTATATATTTATATAATGGTATATGGACACACTGATCTGTTCTGTATTCATGCCTACTATATTCATGCCTTCATGCCTAGTATGTTCTGTTGTGCTGAAGCACAGTCTAAAAATTAAGGGGAGGCCATTTAAAACTGAGTTGAGAGAAAATGTTTTCACCCAGAGAGAGTGAATTTGTGGAATTTCAGAAAGCAGTGGAGGCCAATTCACTGGATGAATTTAAAAGACAGTTTGATAGAGCCCTAGGGGCCAGTGGAATCAAGGGGTATGGGGAGAAGGCAGGCACGGGTTACTGATTGTGGATGATCAGCCATGATCACAATGAATGGCGGTGCTGGCTCGAAGGGCCCAATGGCCTCCTCCTGCACCTATTGTCTATGAACACCAGAGCATGTGGGGAGATGTGCGGGGCAAGGTTTTTTACAGAGTGGTGAGTGCCTGGACCGCACCAAAATGTGGCGACACTAATATACTGTCTAAGTGAGGTCTGCCACATGATTCTACCGGCTTGCATGCAAAACATAGCATTTCACTGAAGGCAGGCACAAAAATGCTGGAGTAAATGCTGGGTCAGGCAGCATCTCTGGAGAAGAGAAATAGGTGACTTTTCAGGTCGACACCCTTCTTCAGACTTACATAGAAACATGGAAAAATAGGTGCAGGTGTAGGCCATTCGGCCCCTCGAGCCAGCACCGCCATTCAATGTGATCATGGCTGATCATCCACAATCAGTACCCTGTTCCTGCTTTTTTCCCCCCATATCCCTTGATTCCTTTAGCCCTAACAGCTAAATCAGAAGAGACTTCAGAATCATTGTCTGAATAAGGGTCTCGACTCTCGACCCGAAAACCCACCCATTGCTTCTCTCCAGAGATGCTGCCTGTCTGTCCCGCTGAGTGACTCCAGCATTTTATGTCCGTCTTTGGCGTAAAGCAGCATCTGCAGTTCCTCCCTGCACACAGTATTTATTTAACTTGTAAGCATCGTTGAAACATCGATTTAATTGAAGGTTTGTTTTTCACGCTGGAGAGGGTTTTTTTTTTTAGCCTGTTTAATCGGGCTGCATAGAAAGTGGGAAAGGGACCCAGTGATTGAGTTAATCCCAGGGGGATTTCTGGAGAGGGTGAAAAGTGTCCCAAGTCATGTTGCTGAGAGCGGTGGTGGGCGTCGCGTTGTGAAATCGCCGGCCTCTTTGAAGTGCTCCCACCTCCTTTCAACTTTTGTGTATCCAGCGCTGTCTGGAGGGTAGAGAGGAGGGCGGACTGGTTCTTTATAAGCAGCAGGCAGGCAGGAACATCACAGTCAGTCTGTGGATTCAGTGTGTGAGTGTGTGCCAAGGACAAGGTGAAACTTTTAAACATGCTGGGATTGTGGAAGGTGGTCTTGCCCCTCTGCATCTGGGTGCTTCTAGTCGACTGCGACCCACAGCTGGACGAGGTGAGGCAGGGAGTCCTCAGGAGGCTGGGGCTGTCCGAGGCTCCTCGCCTGACCAAGAGGGACCTGGACGAGGTGGTGGTGCCCCGGCACCTGAGGACCAAGTACGTCTCCATGTTGCGGCTCCACAAGGAGTCGGAGAGGAAGCGCAGGGAGCTGCCCAGCCTGGCCAGCATTCTGCGGGGCATTCCCGGCAACGCAGGTAAAAGCCAACGTTACCTCTCCTCTACTCTCCCCTCCTCTCCTCTCCTCTCCTCTCCTCTCCTCTCCTCTCCTCTCCTCTCCTCTCCTCTCCTCTCCCCTCCCCTCCTCTCCTCTCCTCTCCTCTTCATAGCAAAAGGATTTGAGTATAGGAGCAGGGAGGTTCTACTGCAGTTGTACAGGGTCTTGGTGAGACCACACCTGGAGTATTGCGTACAGTTCTGGTCTCCTAATCTGAGGAAAGACATTCTTGCCATAGAGGGAGTGCAGAGAAGGTTCACCAGACTGATTGCTGGGATGTCAGGACTTTCATATGAAGAAAGACTGGATAGACTCGGCTTGTACTCGCTAGAATTTAGAAGATTGAGGGGGGATCTTATAGAAACTTACAAAATTCTTAAGGGGTTGGACAGGCTAGATGCAGGAAGATTGTTCCCGATGTTGGGGAAGTCCAGAACAAGGGGTCACAGTTTAAGGATAAGGGGGAAATCTTTTAGGACCGAGATGAGGAAAACATTTTTCACACAGAGAGTGGTGAATCTCTGGAACTCTCTGCCACAGAGGGTAGTCGAGGCCAGTTCATTGGCTATATTTAAGAGGGAGTTAGATGTGGCCCTTGTGGCTAAAGGGATCAGGGGGTATGGAGAGAAGGCAGGTACAGGATACTGAGTTGGATGATCAGCCATGATCATATTGAATGGCGGTGCAGGCTCGAAGGGCCGAATGGCCTACTCCTGCACATATTTTCTATGTTTCTCCCTTCCTCTCCTCTCCTCTCAGCCCACCTCCCTTTACTGTCACATGTACCAAGGTACAGTGAAAAGCTTGTGTTGCGTGCTAACCAGTCAGCGGAAAGACAAAAATTGGTTACAATCGAGTGTATAGATACATGATAATGGAATAACGGTTTAGTGAAAGGTAAAGCCAGCAGAGTCCGATCAAGGATAGTCCGAGGGTCACCAATAAGGTAGATGGTAGTTCAGGTAGACAAAGGTGCTGGAGAAACTCAGCGGGTACGGCAGCATCTAAGGAACGAAGGAAATAGGCAACGTTTCGTCCCGAAACGTTGTCTATTTCCCTCGCTCCATAGATGCTGCTGCACCCGCTGAGTTTCTCCAGCATTTTTGTCTACCTTCGATTTTCCAGCATCTGCAATTCCTTCTTGAACATCTCTGAACAACATTTGGGTGGGTGACGTTTCCTCTTCAGACCCACTTTGTGTCTAGAATCAGCCCAGCTACTTTTGCAAGATTTGTTTTTTCCTGTTGCTTTGCTTTGTATAAATCTAATCAGTTGCCTCTAAATGTGTTACACACACACCGCTCTCAGCCTTGTCTGAGGAGGGGCTTAGCTCGTCTTGGAGTTGTGAATTGTTTGGCGATTCACAGCTTTGGAGAATGACAATGCCAGCCGCTGTTCTTGTGCTGTCTGGAATGCGCAGATAACTCGCGATTTAGCACTACATCTGTTTGCAGACAAGAGGTGAACGAACACTCCTGGATTCTGCCACGGATCCGAGTTCAGGCACACACCCAGTACACTGGCTAATTCCCCATTGTAGCTCGGGGGGAGAGAGAGAGAGAGGCCATTCGGCCCAGCTCACCCGTGCTGGATCACCGAACGAGGTTAAGTTTAGTCTGAAGAAGGGTTTCGGCCCGAAACGTCGCCTATTTCCTTCGCTCCATAGATGCTGCTGCACCCGCTGAGTTTCCCCAGCAATTTTGTGTACCTGAGGTTTGGTTTAGGTTCGAGACACAGCGCAAAAACAGGCCCTTCGGCCCACCGACCGAGTCCGCGCCGACCAGCGATCACCCCCCACTATCCTACACACATTGGGGACAATTTACAATTTTACCTAAAGCCGATTAAACTAAAGAGTAGCACCCAGAGGTGAAACCCCACGCAGGTCATGGGGAGAAGGTACAAACTCCGTACAGACAGCACCCATAGTCAGGATTGAACCCGGGTCTCTGGCGCTGTGAGGCATCTGTACATCTGTAAGGCATAGATAGAGTGGATGTGGAAAGGATGTTTCCACTAGTGGGAGAGTCCAGGATCGGAGGTTATAGCCTCAGAATTAAAGGGCGCTCTTTTAGAAAGGTGGTGAGGAGGAACTTCTTTAGGCAGAGGGTGGTTAATCTGTGGAACTTATTGCCACAGAGGGCTGTGGAGGTCAAGTTAGTGGATATTTTTAAGGTAGAGATTGACAAATTCTTGATTAGAACAGGTGTCAAGGGTTATGGGGAGAAGGCAGGAAAATGGGATTAGGTGGCAGAGATCAGCCATGATTGAATGGCGGAGTTGGCTCGATGGGCCGAATGGCCTAATTCTACTCCTGTAACGTGTGAATTTGTAAATTGAAATTGGCATCTGTAAGCTGCCCCTCCTGTTTAGTGGAGTGGTACAATCTTGGGGGGGGGGGAGGGGGGGCTTGATGAGATGGTGGGGTTTGATGTAAAAATGGATTCTTAATGGTCAGCATAGATTCAGTGGGCCGAAGGGCCTGTTTCTATGCCTAATCTTCCTATTATCAGCGAAGGTGCCTGATGATAGCAGCACTGGTGGATAGGCAAATGAAGGAGGCAGATGGCATGGAGACACAGGTAACGGCAGATGCTGGAATCTTGAGCTGAACACAAAGTGCTAGAAGAACTCAGCGGGCCAGGCAGCATCTGCGGAAGGAGTGGGGGAATGGACATGTGGCATTTCGGGTCGGGACCCTTCTTCAGACAATTGGGAAGCTTGCTTTCATTAGCTGGGGCATTGAATGTGAGAATGAAGAAGGGTCCCGACCTGAAATGTCTTTTCATCCCCTCCACAGATGCTGCCTGACCCGTCGAGTTCTTCCAGCACTTTGTGCTTTGCTCGTGATTCCAGCATCTGCTGTTCCCTGTGTCTCCATAGTATATCTTGGTTATACCAAGAAGGCTTTTGGTACATTTGGTCGGGGTATAGATTGTAGAAGCTGAGATGTTACATTCAAGTTTTACAAGAGATTGGTGAACAAGAAACCACATTTGGAGTATTGTGTTCAGGTTTGGTCACTCTGCGATGGGAAGGATGTCATTAAGCTGGCAAGAGTGCAGAGAAGATTTACAAGGATGATGCCAGGACATGAGGGCCGGAAATATATGGGGAGGTTGGGCAAGCTAGGATTTTATTCCACGGGAGGGCAGGAGGTTGAAGGGTGATCATAATAAACGTGTATATAGATGATATATATTATGATATATTTACGAGGGGAATGGGTAGGGTGAATGTATAGAGTCTTTTAGCCAGGGTAGGGGAATCAAGAACCAGGCTTAAGGTGAGAGGGGATCATTTAATAGGAACCTTTTTCACGAGCTGCCAGATGAGGTACAATAACAACATTTGTAAGATTTTTTGTGTAGGAAGGAACTGTGCAGATGCTGGTTTACACCGAAGGTAGACACAAAATGCTGGAGTAACTCAGCAGGACAGGCAGCATCTCTGGATAGAAGGAAGGTCTGAAGACGGGTCTCGACCTGAAACGTCACCCATTCTTCTTCTCCATCAGTGATGCTGCCTGACCCGCTGAGTCACTCCAGCACTTTCTGTCTATCAAGTGTCTGAAATGTTATAGTACCTGCCTCAACAGGTACGGTGAAAGGCTTTGTTCTGCCTGCTAGCCAAAGATCAGATATACCATACATGGAACAAATCAAGTCAAACTCAAGCACAACAGGTAGAGCAAAGGGGAAGATACAGAGTGCAGAATATAGTTCTCAGCATTGTAGCGCACCAGTTCCACAGACAAAGTCCAATGTCCGCAATGGGGTAGAGGTGAATCGGACAGTAGCCTAGCTTATGGAGGGACCGTTCAGAAGCCTGATAACAGAGGGGAAGAAGCTGTTCCTGAGTCTGGTGGTGCGCGCTTTCAAGCTTCTGTACCTTCAGACCAGACGGGAACAGGCTTAGGTCTGAAGAAGGGTCCCAACACAAAACAACGTCTATTCATGTTCTCCAGAGCTGCTGCTTAACCTGCTGAGTGTCGTCATGTGAGAAGGGAAAGATAGAAAAGGAACCTGAGGGGCAACTTTTCCGCAGAGGGCGGTGGGAGTGTGGAACGAGCTACCGGAGGAGGTAGTTGAGGCAGCGAGTGCAATAACAACATTTAGCAGACATTTGGACAGGTACATGGATAGGAAAGGTTTAGAGGGAGGTGGCCAAATGCGGGCAGGTAGGACCAGTGTAGATGGGACAAGTTGGCCAGCATGGATGGGGTTGGGCTGAAGGGCGTGTTTCCGTGCTGTGTGACTCCACAAGAGAGGGAGATGTGTGATGTGACGTCCCGGCCCCTTCTCTCCCCAGACACGACGGGAGACGTGGTGTACGCGGACCCCACCAGGCAGAGGCTGGTGTTCGACATGAAGGGCCTGATCCCCGACAACAGCGAGGTGACCATGGCCGAGCTCAAGCTCTTCAAGAAAGGCGTGCGGTCGGCAGAGCTGCCCCCACGGAGACACGGACGGCCAGTCACCAACGCCAGGGTCAGTGTGTACTGGGTCAGCACCCTGGCTGATGGCAGCAACACCTCCTCACTCATAGACTCCAGGTAAGGACACCCGCCCACCTCCTCCCCTTCCACCCACCTCCTCCACATCTGACATCCTTCTGTCTCCCTCTCACCTCCACCCTTTGTCAATGACTCCGCCCATGCACCACTCACCCATCTCACCTGTATCCAGGTGAGGACACCCAGGCCCTCGACTGCATGAGAAACCTGGCGGACAATCGGGGAATGGCCAAACCTATCTCCCCACCACCAAACATGTCCACATCACCCTCTCCAACTGATATCCCCCCATCAGACCTTCTCCCCATCAGACCTCTCCGCCCCATCTCCCCATCTGACCTTCTTCCCATCTCTCCTTCTTCCCATCAGACCTTCTCCCCATCTGACCTTCTTCCCATCTCTCTTTCTTCCCATCTGACCTTCTTCCCATCTGACCTTCTCCCCATCTGACCTTCTTCCCATCTCTCCTTCTTCCCATCTGACCTTCTCCCCATCTGACCTTCTCCCGATCCGACCGTCTTCCCATCAGACCTCTCCTCCCCATCTCCCCATCAGACTTCCTGATGTCCCATCAAACATCTCCCCATCTCCCGCTCCATCTGATCTACCCTCCCTCCCCATACGATGGTCTTCTCCCCCCTACATCAGATATCCCTCCATCCTCCCTCCCATCATATCTCCCCCCCCCCCCCCCCCCCACACACACACACAATACCCCATCTGATGCCACCCATCCCCATTGCATGTTTCCCCCAGCCCTTCATCAGATGTTCTCCTGGCCCCATCCTCCCACCTCATCTGGTTACTCCCCATCAAACATCTCCCCCTCCTACCACCACAGAGGTGGTACCATCACTCCCACCCCCTAGATCATCTCTCCCTCACACTACTCCATCTGATGTATCCGTCTCTCCTCGTGACCTTCTCACCCCTATCCCAAGACATTCTCTCCCCAGTAAAAATCCCACACCCCCCCCCCCCCAAAACCTTCACCCCATCCTCAGACTCCCTATATCTGAGCCATAGTCACACAGTGTGGAAACAGGCCCTTTGGCCCAATGCCCACAACGACCAACATGCCCCATCTACACTAGTCCAACCTGCCTGCATTTGGCCCATATCCCTCTAAACTTGTCCGATCCATGTACCTGTCCAAATGTTTCTTAAATGTTGGGATAGTCCCAGCCTCAACTACCTCCTTGTTCCATACACCCACCACCCTTTGTGTAATGAAGGTTACCCCACAGATTCCCATTAAATCTCCCCCCCCCCCCCTCACCTGTAACCCATGTCCGCTGGTTCTGTTTCTTGGTGCCGTAGCTGACGTTTCCCGTGTCTTCTCCCCATCAAAGGCTGGTCCCCATCCTGGACTCCGGCTGGAAGAAGTTCGACGTCACTCAGGCGGTGCACTACTGGCAGAGGAGCCGGGGTGGCCAGATGTCCCTGGAGCTGTGGGTGGAGGCCGAGCGCCCGGGCCGGCATGCCGCTGATGCCGCCAAGCTCGTCCGCTTTGCCCCCCAGGACCACACCGACCGTCTGCTGGGAAAACCTGAGCTGGTGCTCTACACACTCAACTTCAATGAATACGGGTACGTCTTCACCCCCCCACTGCCGCCTTACATTGCACAGTTGCTCAATAGTCCGGTGATGGCCAGGCCGCTCTTATCGTCAGCCCTCGCCTTACCTCTTCAGATACCCAGGTAGACATGGCGGTGATGAAGGCACTTGGTGCGCTGGCCTTCATCATTCAGGGTGTTGAGTATCGGTTGTGTAGGAAGGCACAGCAGAGGCTGCTTTACACTGAATAGAGAATACATTAAATGCTGGAGTAACTCAGCGGGACAGGTTGGAGAGAGCAATGGGTGACATTTCTCTACTGCCTATTCCTTCTCTCCAGAGATGCTGCCTGTCCCGCTGAGTTACTCCACAGCCTTTTGTGTCCATCATAGATGTTGGGATGTTACAAGACGCTGGTGAGGCCGCGCTTGGGAGAGTGTTTTGGTCACCCTGCTGTAGGAAGGATGCTGTTAAGCTGGAAAGGGCGCAGAGAAGATTTACGAGGGCGTTGCCAAGACTCGAGGGTCAGAGCTATAGGGAGAGGTTGGGCAGGCTGGGACATTGTTGCTTGGAGCGCAGTAGGCTGAGAGGTGTTCCTATAGAGGCGTATAAAATCATGGGGAACAGATAGGGTGAACGCATAAAGTATTTTACCCAGGGTAGGGGAGTCGAGAACCAGAGGTCATAGGTATTAGGTGAAAGGGAAAAGATTTAATAGGAAGCTGAGGGGCAACCTGTTCACTCATGGAGTGTGGTAGGTGTATGGAACGAGCTGCCAGGGGAGGTAGTGAGGCAGGTACTATAACAACAGTTAACTTCGGACGTTCCAGAGAAAATGAGTCTGTCCGACCTCGCCCTGCAGCTAACAGCCCCCTATCCAGGCATCGTTCTGGCAAACTTGTCTACACCCTTTCCTCAGTCTCCACATCCTTCCTGTAATGAGGTGACCAGAACATAGGCGGCATGCACGGTGGTGGAGCAGTAGAGTTGTCGCCTCACAGCACCAGAGAGACCTGGGTTCCACCCTGACCACGGGTGCTGCCTGTACGGAGTTTGCACGTTCTCCCCGTGACCGCGTGCTGTTTCCCGGGTGCTCCGTTTTCCTCCCGCACTCCAAAGACGTGCAGGTTTGTAGGTTAATTGGCTTCGGTAAATTGTAAATTGTCCCTAGTGTGTAGAGTAGTGCTATGTGTACGGGGATCGCTGGTCGGCGTGGACTCGGTGGGCCAAATGGCCTGTTTCCGCACTGTATCTAATAATAATAATAATAATAATAATCTCTAAACGAAACTAAATAAAAACCACGCAATACTCCAAATGCTACCTGGCCATAAGTCGTAGAAACCTGCAATATGTTCATAAGTGATAGGAGAAGAATTAGGACATTCGGCCCATCAAGTCTACTCCGCCATTCAATCATGGCCGACCTATCTCTCACTCCCAACCCCATTCTCCTGTCGTCTCCCCATAACCTCTAACACCGGTACTAATCAAGAATCTGTCAATCTCCGCCTACAAAATATCCATTGACGGCCTCTACAGCCTTCTGTGGCAATGAAGTCTACAGATTCACCACCCTTTGAATAAAGAAACTCCTCTGCTTTCTAAAGGTACGTCCTTTAATTCTGAGGCTGTGCCCTCTGGTCCTAGACACTCCCACGAGTGGAAACATTCTCTCCACATCCACTGTATCCAGGCCTTCTCATCCACCCCTACTATACTACCTCCTGACTCTTGTATCAAGAATGATGTGAGCCGTGGTGTGGCTGGGTTAACGGTGGTGTCCTCTTGCTTTCAGATCGGCGGGAGACTGTGACGGGGGCCGGTCGCGCAGGAGCGGGGCCTGCTGCCGGCAGGAGTACTTCATCAACTTCCGGGAGCTGGCCTGGACCCAGTACTGGATCATCGAGCCTCCGGGCTACCAGGCCTACCGCTGCGTGGGGGGGTGCAGGCAGCCCCCACTGCCCTTCGTCTACGGGGAGAGGAGGTGCGCGGCGACAGAGAGCGCCTCACTGCCCGTCATGTACCTGGTGAAGAGGGGAGACTACACCGAGATCGAGGTGGCCGAGTTCCCCAACATGGTCACAGAGAGATGTGCCTGCAGTGTGGACAACCTCTCCCTCATCTAGGCCCACCTCGGTGGTGTGGGGGGTGGGTTGTGACACTTGACTTTTCACCCATTGACCCGGGGTCCCTGACTCCTGATCCTTCCCTAGGCCCGGTCGCCACGGTTACTCGGGAGTTGATGACCACACTTGGGTTGCCCTGGGAAGGTGTTGGGTTGGTGATTGGGCTTCTCAAGGGATGACTTACTCCCGGGGTGGTTTGTTGTTGGTCGAACCACCTTAGCTGTGGGGAACAACGCACAGCACACTGGAGGAACTCAGCGGGGTCAGCGTAATGGACAGATGGCGTATCGGGTCGAGATCCTCCTTGGGACCCTGGTTGGGTCAAGATGCCGAATGTCCTGCTTTGGATCAGGGAAGTAGCTGCGGTGTTTGCGTCTGCAGCCTCGCGAACACTCTCCAGGGACTCCACTCACTTTCCGAACTCACCAACAGGTCCCTCGGGACTTGGTCCTTGCTTCCCACGACCAGGCTTTCCCCCTGGATTCCTGGAGACAGGGAAGCTGGAACCACGAGCAAAGCACAAATGAGTGGAGTAACTCAGCGGGTCGGGCGGCATCTGCGGAAGGGGAGGAGGCGCAAGGAACTGCAGGTGTTGGAGCAAAACACACAAAAGTGCTGGAGGAACTCAGCGGGTCAGGCAGCATCTGTAGTGAACATTGGATAGGTGACGTTTCGGGTCGGGACGGACTAGATAGAGGAAGTCCCGACCCGTAACATAGTCTGCCCCTTCCCTCCACACATGGCCGACCCGCTGAGTTCCTCCGGTCTCTGCTCATGCTCAGTTACACATCCACCAGGAACTGAATCGGGAGTCAGGAAACCCTGACTAAAGGCAGCACTGCTGGGTGATGCCTTAGACTGGGTCCCCATTACAGGACACTGGAAGCACTTAATGGTACTGTACAGTCATTTTTTTATACAATAGTATTTTTTACACAGGGACACTGCCTAATTAGAAAGGTGGAAGGAATGCTGGGGTATGTAGGTGGGATTGAAGGGAGTGGATTGCGAGGGGCTTCTCTATTTAGCCCTGCAGGGCTCCGCACAGCCAGGTATATACTTGATGTTTATACTGGAGAGAAGGGGCCAGTGGGGGGGGGAGTTACCACCAACAGCTCAAGAGGTAGAAACAAGGAACTGCAAGGGGCTGGTTTACAAACAAAAAGGACGAAAAGCGCTGGAGTAACTCAGCAGGCCAGGCTGCATCACTGGAGGACCCATGGATAGGCGACGTTTCGGGTCAGGACCCTTCTTCAGACCGAAAGGTAGCCTGTCCATGTCCTCCAGAGGTGCCGCCTGGCCCGCTGAGTTACCTCGTGTCCATTTCCTCCTGATCAGAGCGGCATTATTAACCAAACGTGACGCCCATCCCCATTTGAAGTTGGCACCAACATGGCCGCCTTGTTCTTGCGTTGCCCTCTGTGTTTAAGGGAGGGTGAGTTTGATCCCTCGCTACGCCCACGGAGTTTTAAGGATGGGTTATTGATGGAGTGGCCCTGCAATGTGGACCGCCGGCTCAGACTGGGGTCATGAGTTGCCGCAATTCGAAGGGGTCACTTGTTTCTCGAGCACTCTGGGTGTGTACTGGGAATAACTGGATATCATTGTGTCTGTGCCCACATTTCAATGTATGTATGATATTTGTAGATAAACCTGAATTAAAGTATATATTGAATCAATTCACAACGGCAGTGTGGGGCCTACTTCATGTTACTCACTTCCCTTGACCTTTATGGAGTTGATAAATCAACGGATTTGCACCAGTCGGGGCACTGAGTGTAGAAGTCGGAACATTACATTATGTATAGGCTTGCAAGTCATGGCGTTGGGCGATCACGGTGGCGCAGCGGTAGAGTTGCTGCCTTACAGTGCTTGCAGCACCGGAGATCCAGGTTCGATCCCGACTACGGGGTGCTCTCTGTATGGAGTTTGTACCTTCTCCCCGTGACTTGCGTGGGTTTTCTCCGAGATCTTCAGCGGGGTTTCCTCCCACACTCTAAAAGACGTACAGGTTTGTAGGCCAATTGGCTTGGCGTAAGTGTAAATTATCCCTAATGTGTGTAGGATAGCGTTAGTGTGCGGGGATCGCTGGTCGGTGCGGACTCGGTGGGCCAAAGGACAAGATATTGGTGAGGCAGCAGTTGTAAGAGTATTCAAGAAGGAACTGCAGATGCGGGAAAATCGAAGGTACACAAAAATGCTGGAGAAACTCAGCGGGTGCAGCAGCATCTATGGAGCGAAGGAAATAGGTAACGTTTCGGGCCGAAACCCTTCTTCAGACTGATTATTTAAGTATTCTGTGCAGTTTTGGTCTCACCATGCATTAGGAGAGATGCCATTAAGCTGGATAGGGTGTCAAGAAGATTTAGAGGATGTTGCCAGACTCGAGGGAGGGCCTGAGCTATAGGGAGAAGTTGGGCAGGCTAGGACTATTCCTTGGAGCACAGGATGAGGAGGGGTGATAAGAGAGGTGTACCAAGTCATGAGGGGAATAGATAGGATGGTGCAGTCTTTTCCTCGGAGTAGGGGAATCGAGAACCAGGGGAGAGGACCCTCAGTAGGTGAGGAGGAAGATTTAACAGGATCCTGAGGGGTAACATTTTCACACAAAGGATGGTGGGTGTATGAAGCAAGCTGTCAGAGATGGTAGTTGAGGCTGGGACTATCTCAAGTTAAACAGGTACATGGATAGGACAGGTTTGTAGGGATATGGACCGAATGCAGGCAGATGTGAATAAAGATCCTACAGCGGAGCAAGATAGATCACTCCAGCTAAATGCAATGGGCTGATGTGTAGTACGCAACGGAGTGGAACGTGGGCCTTTTTTTCATCCATTTCAGTAACCCGACCCGACCCGACTTGCAGTGTAATCAACGTTGCGGGGGAACAGTTTGTGTTAATAAATTTAAATTCTGAAAATGAGGAGAAGATTTTTATCAAATAACTTTTATTTTTACGAGGATGTTTCCGTAACCGGCTTCCGTCTCTGCACTAGTATCTTTAGGATCTTTGGATGGGACTAGCATAGCTGGTTTGGGCAAGTTGGGGCGAAGGGGCTGTTTTCATGCTGTGTCACGATGACTATGGGGTAAGTGGGACAGGGAACACCAGCCTTATGTCGGTCAAAAAGCTGAAGCTGAGCAGACGGTGAGAACAAAGGGGAGGTTTAACGAGATGGGGATTAAGACACTCCTGTGTGAATGGGCAAGTGCTGACCCATTTGGGAGCGGCTGCATTCTGTGACCTTGAAGAGACATTGTCCATCTCTTGTCACTGCCTCTGTCCAACCCCCTCAGAGTCTCTCCCATCTGTGCCTTTGTCACCTAGGGCCCAGACTCTGCCGCCAACTCCCTGGGAAAATTCTCACTTTGTACCCTCTGTGTACCCATACATCAAGAAGTCGAGTGTCATAAGGAGCAGAATTAGGCCATTCAGCCCATCAAGTCTACTCCGCCATTCAATCATGACTGATCTATCTCTCCCTCCTAACCCCATTGTCCTGCCTTCTCCCCATAACCCCTAACACCCGCACTAATCAAGAATCTATCTATCTCCTCTTTAAAAAATATCAATAGACAATAGACAATAGGTGCAGGAGTAGGCCATTCGGCCCTTCGAGCCAGCACCGCCATTCAATGTGATCATGTACCCCGTTCCTGCCTTCTCCCCATATCCCCTGACTCCGCTATTTTTAAGAGCCCTATCTAGCTCTCTCTCGAAAGCATCCAGAGAACCTGCCTCCACCGCCCTCTGAGGCAGAGAATATCCACTGACTTGACCTCCACAACCTTCTGTGGCAAAGAATTCCACAGATTCACCACCCTGTTAAAAGTTTTTGTGTTTGTTGAAACAAGGAACTGCAGATGGCTGGTGTACAAACTAAGACACAACGTGCTGGAGTAACTCAGATGGGCCAGGCGGCATCTCTGGAGAACATGGATAGGTAGCTTTTTGGTACGGGACCCTTCTTCAGACTGGGTCGCGTGTGTTTAATTAACGTATGCGGTATAACAGACCTGTAAGATGATAAGAAATAGGAGCAGAAATAGGCCATTCAGCCAATCGAGTCTACTCCACCATTCAATCATAGCTGATCTATTTATCCCATTCTCCTGCCTTCTCCCCATAACCTTTGCCGCCCTTGCTAATCAAGAACTTGTCACTCTCCGGTGTAAAAATTCCTAACGACTTGGCCTCCACAGCCGTCTGTGGAAATGAATTCCTCTATGACTGAAGAAATTCCTCATCTCCATTCTAAATGTACATTATTTAATTCTGAGGCTGTGCCCTCTAGTCCTCAACTCTCCCGCTAGTGGAAACATCCTCTCCACATCCACTCTATCCAGGTCTTTCACTATTCGGCAAGTTTCAATGAGGTCCCCTCCCCTCATTCTTCTAAACTCCAGCGAGTAGAGGCCCAGTGCCATCGAACACTCATCATATGCACAGCAAACATAGAGATCAATAGTTAACACAAACAAAATCAGTTCAATGCATTCAAAAACCCCCCCAATATTAATGCAAAATAAAAGCCCACAACTAAGTCAATTGGTATATAAGAAGGAACTGCAGATGCTGGAAAATCGAAGGTACACAAAAATGCTGGAGAAACTCAGCGGGTGCAGCAGCATCTATGGAGCGAAGGAAATAGGCAACGTTTCGGGACGAAACGTTGCCTATTTCCTTCGTTCCATAGATGCTGCTGCACCCGCTGAGTTTCTCCAGCATTTTTGTGTACCTTTAAGTCAATTGGTAGTTTGTAGATTAGCTGGTGTTTATAATCATCATAAGATCTTAAATGTTAGGAGCAGAATGAGGCCATTCGGCCCATCAAGTCTACTCCGCCATTCAATCGTGGCTGATCTATCTCTCCCTCCTAACCCCATTCTCCTGCCTTCTCCCCATAACCCCCGACACCCGTACTAATCAAGAATCCAGAGTTGTGAATCTGTGGAATTCTCTGCCACAGAAGGCAGTGGGGGCCAATTCACAGGATGTATTCAAGAGAGAGTTAGATTTAGCTCTTAGGGCTAAAGGAATCATAGAAACATAGAAATTAGGTGCAGGAGTAGGCCATTCGGCCCTTCGAGCCTGCACCGCCATTCAATATGATCATGGCTGATCATCCAACTCAGTATCCTGTACCTGCCTTCTCTCCATAACCCCTGATCCCTTTAGCCACAAGGGCCACATCTAACTCCCTCTTAAATATAGCCAATGGACTGGCCTCAACTACCCTCTGTGGCAGAGAATTCCACAGATTCACCACTCTCTGTGTGAAAAATGTTTTCCTCATCTCGGTCCTAAAAGATTTCCCCCTTATCCTTAAACTGTGACCCGCTTGTTCTGGACTTCCCCAACATCGGGAACAATCTTCCTGCATCTAGCCTGTCCAACCCCTTAAGAATTTTGTACGTTTCTATAAGATCCCCCCTCAATCTTCTAAATTCTAGCGAGTACAAGCCGAGTCTATCCAGTCTTTCTTCATATGAAGAAATCAAGGGATATGGGGAGAAGGCAGGAACGGGGTACTGATTGGGGATGATCAGCCATGATCATATTGAATGGCCGTGCTGGCTCGAAGGGCCAAATGGCCTACTCCTGCACCTATTGACTATGTTTCTATGAATCTATCTATCTTTGCCTTAGTGTACATGAGGATGGTGGTTGTTGGGAAGAAGCTGTTCCCATCTCTACATTCCCCTTCCCCCCCCTGCCTCACCTGGTTGTAGAGGGGCACATTAGCAGCTGATTAATGTTAAAGGGTTGAGTGGGAAGGCAGGAAGAGACCTAATCAGTCCTGCGCATGAGAATTGTCCAATTATTGATGGCCAGAGCAGATATCATCACCGGACAATCCACGTCTTATTGTTGAGGTGGTCAACTGAAACTGCCCCGTCTCACCCCAATACACACTGGGTGGCTGGGCTACAGAAGGCCTCCTGTCCTTGCTACACACCCTCAGCTGGGCCACACTGCAAAATGCACCAGATGCCTTCTCTTGTTGAATGGCAGCATAGTCATACACTTTGGCAACTGGCCCGACCCATCTTCCGTCCCCTTCACCTTCAAGCCTGACTTCTTGAAGGTGCTGGGGATCTGGTTCGGTGGGGGGGGGCTGAGGCGTGTGACAAGTATTGGCTGGAGCGGATAGCCAAGGTGGGGAATAATCTGGAGCTGTGGAAGCAGCACTCCCTCTCTATGACGGGAAGGTCCATCTGTCTCCTCAGATTCTGGTGAACTTCTACCGCTGCACCATCGAGAGCATCCTTACCACCTGTATCACAGTATGCTATGGCAACTGCTCGGTCTCCGACCCGAAGGCATTGCAGAGGTTGGTGAAAATTGCCCAACGCATCACCGGTTCCTCGCTCCCCTCCATTGAGTCTGCTCTCACCCCAACCAGGGACTGTTTACCCTCCTACCATCCGGGAGGCGCTACAGGTCTCTCCGTTGCCGGACCAGCAGGTACAGGAACAGCTTCTTCCCGGTGGCTGTCACTCTACTCAACAACGTACCTCGGTGACTGCCATTAACCCCCACCCCCCCCCCCCCCCGGACACTCCTTCCCCCAGAAAAATTGCACTACTGCTACTGTTTGTACATATATATATTTTACTGCTCATTATTCTATGTTGGCTCTTCTGGGTGAAATGCTAAAGATTGAATCTGAATCTGAATCTGAATCAGAAAAATGTGGTCATCAAGTGTGAGGTGCTCTCGGGGCTGCTGTACTTGGCGCAAGTGTGGCCTGTCCCTCCCTCCTACGCCACAGGGATCACCCGGGCCGTCTTCCAGTTCATCTGGGGGTCGAGGATGGACAGGGTGCGACGGGCCACAATGCACAAGTCAGCAGACAACGGGGGTAAAAGCGTGCCCAACGTCACTCTCACCCTGATGGCCACCTTCGTGTGTGGCTGCATCAGGTGGAGCGTAGAACCAAGGTACGTGGGCACCAAGTGTCACTACCTGTCCCCGGTGTTGTGAAGGATGGGCCTGGCGCAGATGCCACGTAACGTGCCAGTCAGCTGGACATTGCCGCCCCATCTGTCGTTCGTGGAAAGGTTCTTCCAGACCAACACCTTTGACTACAAGTCCATCGGGCAGTGGTCAGCACGGAATGTCCTGCAGGCACTGCAGGGAAAGGACTCCATGGATCCTGTGGCGTGGTTCCCAGAACAGACTGCCCAGCTTGTCTGGCAAAATGCCTCATCACCAGAACTCACCAACAAGCACCAAGACCTGGCTTGGCTGGCGGTGAGGGGAGATCTCCCAGTCAGATCCTTCCTGCACCGTCGGAAGCCCACTACCAGCGCACGCTGCCCTCGGGACGGCTGCTATGGAGAGGAGACGGTTGCCCAACTCTTTGCAGAGTGTGGATTCGCAAAGAGAGTCTGGAGAGGTTTGAAGGGTCCTTGTCACGGTTTATTCCAAACAGCTCGGTCATAGAGGACTCTGTGATTTACGGACTGTTCCCAGGGACGCCTTCACAGACTGACATCGAGTGCTGCTGGAAGGTCATCAACTCGGTGAAAGACGCCCTTTGGTCTGCCCGAGCGTTGTTCACCACCCAGCGGAGCGAGATGTCCGTCGGGGAATGTTGCCGACTGGCCCGCTGCAGACTGCAGGAGTACGTGCTGAGGGACGCACTGAAGCTCGGTGCGGCCAGCGCCAAGGCTCGGTGGGGGAGGGCCACAGTCTAGGGCCCTTCCGCTGCTGGACATGGGGGGCACGGTGTGGTGGAGACGCCCCTCAAAATAAGGGAAGGGATTCCACGCCAGTGGGCCACATGAGTGGCAAGGGTGGGGGGTAAAACTGTGATTTGGGGAAACTGTATTGAATGTATGTATAGCCTCCGACAATGTCGGATTGAGTTTTGTATGGATCATGTATTGTATATATTTATTTCTCAAATAAAGTCTATTTTGAAATTTAAACAAAAACAGAACCAGGAAACAGGGCCTTCAGCCCAACTCCAACCAAGATGCCCCATCTAAGCTAGACCCATCTAATCACATTTGGTCCATATCCCTCTAAACCTGTCCTATCCATGCACCTGTCCAAATGGCGTTTTTATTTTGCTTATGTTTTCCGTTGATGTACTGTGTTCTCTGTGTTCATTCTACTGAATTCTACTGTATTCCTCTGTGTGGAAATGTTACCCGTCAGGGTCCTATTAAATCTTTCCCTCTGGTTCTCGATTCCCCTACTCTGAGGAAAAGACTGCGTTCACCCTATCTATTCCCCTCATGACTATACACCTCTATATAAGATCACCCCTCATCCTCCTGTGCTCCAAGGAATAGAGTCCCAGCCTGCTCAACCTCTCCCCATAGCTCAGGCCCTCGAGTTTGGCAACATCCTCTAAATCTTCTCGACACCCATTCCAGCGTATTGGCATCTCTCCCCCTAATGCATGGTGAGACCAAAACTGCACAGGATACTCCTACAAGTGTGGCCTCTCCAACATCTTGTTCATTTGTTTGTTTGGAGATGCAGTGCGGCAAGAGGCCCTTCGGCCCACCGAGTCCACACCGACCAGCGATCCCCGCACATTAACACTAGCCTACACACACTAGGGACAATTTACTATACTGTTTTTTTTAATTTGTTGAACTTCCTTTTTTTTAAACGTTTGTTTATCATATTATCCGTTGAGTAGTGTGCTACCCCATGTTTTGTAATCCGGACTTTATCAGCCGCTTTCTAAGGGCTGAATCGGCCCGTTCACGGGGCCTTTCATCGCCCAGCGCGGCTTAAAATCAAACTGCTGCATCGAGGCGATCGAAGCTCCTCGATGTTGAAGCCCCCGCCGGCCGATGAAAGACCCCGTGAACGGGCCGATTCAAGCCCCACGATTCGGGGCGAACGAAGCTGCTGTTGCTGTTGCCCACGGCCGAAGTCCCGTGTGTGTGCGCGCGCGCGGCCACCAATAAATTGTGGACCCGCATGTTTTGACAGCGATTTCCGTGCCTGGGCGCAGCAGTAGAGTTGCTGCCATACAGCGCTTGCAGCACCGGAGATCCGGGTTCGATCCCGACTACGGGTGCTTGTCTGTATGGAGTTTGTACGTGTTCCCCATGACCGCCTGGGTTTTCTCCGGGGGCTATGTGTTCTTCCCACATTCTAAAAACCTTTGGGTTTGTAGGTTCATTGGTTTCGTATAAGTGTAAATCATCCCTAGTGCGTGTAGGATAGTTTTAATGTGCGGGGATCGCTGGTCGGCGCGGACTCAGTGGGCCAAAGGGCCTGTTTCTGAGCTGTATCTCTAAACTAAACTCAAATAAACTAAGCTGCTGCCTGACCCACTGAGTTACTCAGCACTTTGTGTCTATTTTAAGAATGTCATTCTTCCGTTTTAGTACATATGCACTCTTGACTCTTGAAATACAGTTATTAGAGCAAAGAACAGTACAGCACAAGAACAGGCCCTTCAGCCCACAATGTCTGTGTTGAACATGAATGATATGAATGAATGATATGAATGAACGAATGAATGAATGAATGAATGAATGATATCTTTATTTCGAACGATTAAAAAAAAAGAAGAAAAGAAAAGATGAAAATGAATAAATAAAAGGAAAATTATATATATACATACATATATACATACACACATACATACATATACATGTACATATATACATATACACATATACACACATACATAACATATATGTACATACATAAATTAAAAAATCAAAAGCCAATTTCAACATAATACACATTAGACTCGTTCGAAAAGGGATAGGAAGAAGCCTATGTTTGTCAAGTCCTACCCCCATTCTTCACCATTAACAAATGCAAAATTCAATAAAATAAACTAAACAGACAATTCAAATAAAACTACTCCAATCAAGCTATTAAGAAAAAAGACCAAAAAGAACAAGCACCATTAACATCTGTGAGATTTACATTCTCCTTCCTCATTACTGTACTTTTCAAAGATATATCTTTTGTACATTTTTTAAAATTGCATTATATTCATACTTTGTTTAATCGCTTCGTCAAGACCATTCCACAAAACCACCCCACAAATGGAAATACACATACTTTTTAAATTGGTCCGAGCATAATGCTGTTTCAAGTTTAGTTTCCCTCTAACGTTATAACCACCCTCTCTGTCTTTGAACAGTTTTTGTATGTTTACAGGTAGCAGTTTATTTTTTGCTTTATAAATTATTTGTGCAGTCTTAAATTCTACCAGATCCTTAATCTTTAAGGTGTGTAATTTTAAATACAGTATATTGGTGTGTTCATGATATCCTACATTGTTTACTATACGAATAGCTCTTTTTTGTAGTGTGCTTAGTGATTGTAAGGTGGTTTTGTAGGTGTTGCCCCATACTTCCACACAGTAATTTAAATACGGTAACACAAGTGAGCTGTACAGAATATACAGTGCTCTCTCATTCAAAACATGCCTTGCTTTCCCCATCACTCCAATACTCCGTGCTACTTTTGCTCTCACATGTTTTATATGGGGTTTCCAGCAGATTTTGTGATCAAGAATCACACCCAGATATTTATTTTCATACACTCTTTCTATTTCAACATTATTTATCATTACTTTTACTTGTGTATTTATTTTGCGTTTTCCAAACAGCATAAGTTTGGTTTTGTTTAAATTTAATGATAATTTATTCAAATCAAACCATATTTTTAGTTTACTCATTTCTGCTGTGACCACCTCCAAAAGCTGCTGCAAATTGTCCCCATCACAGAAAATATTAGTGTCATCTGCAAATAACACAAATTTCAAGAGGTTTGACACCCTACATATATCATTAATATACAAAATAAATAATTTGGGGCCCAAAACCGACCCCTGTGGGACTCCACAAGTTATTTCTAAGCATGTTGATTTGCAGTCCCCTACTTGCACAAACTGATGTATTTTACTTATGTAGCTTCTCATCCACTCTAGTACAACCCCTCTGATTCCATACTTTTCCAGTTTTTTGATTAGCAAATGATGATCAATTGTATCGAATGCTTTTTTCAAATCTATAAATACACCCACTGCATATTTCTTGTTATCTATAGAACTGGTAATGTCTTCAATTAACTCCATTAATGCCATGGATGTCGATCTGTTTGACCTGAATCCATATTGACTATCAACTAGCAATTCAATACAATACAATACAATACAATACAAATTTATTTGTCATTTGAACCTCGTTGAGGTCCAAATGAAATGTTGTTTCTGCAGTCATACATACAAAAATAAAAAGACCCAAGACACAACACAATTTACACAGACATCCATCACAGCGCATCTCCTCCTCGCTGTGATGGAAGGCAAAAAACGTATCTCTCCCCTGCACTCCCCATTCCCCTCCCGATGTCAGAGTCAAAGCCCCCGGCGGGCGATGGCAATTGTCCCGCGGCCATTAAACCCGCGCCGGGTGATGCAAGGCCACGCTCCGGGTCTTGATGTTGGAGCCCCCGGCGGTCGCTAGCAAAGTCCCGCGGCCATTCCAAGCCGCGCCGGGCGATGATGTAAGCCCCCGCTCCAGGTACTCTTCAACCCCGCAACTCGGGCGGGAGAAGTCGCCGCTGCAGAAGCCCCGAAAAGCGGTCTCCCAGCAGGGACCCGCGGGCTCCCGGTGTTACTGTCCGCCAGACCTGCGGTTGGAGCCTCCAAAGCTCCGGGGGTCAGGTCACAGCAGCGCATCACCACCGCTCCACCCACTCCGGACTCGGCCAGCTCCGCAATGGTGAGTAGCTCCGCAGCTCTGCGACTGGAACCCCAGGTCGTTCCTGCCGGAGGCCGCTCAACGTTGCAGCCCCAACGACAACGGAGACCCGACAGAGAAAAGGTCGGGTCTCCCGTGCAGGGGAAAGATGTTAAAGTTTCCCCACCCCCCCACACACATACCACGTCAAAAAAAAAAAAAACTACATTGAAACGAGACAGAAAATAATAAAAAGACAGACGGACTGCAGAGTCGCACCGCCCCCCATCGTGCTTCTCGATAAAGTTATCTAATCTACTTACATACAGTTTTTCTAATATTTTTGAGAACTGAGAGAGTAACGACACCGGCCTGTAATTTGTAAATTGATTTCTGTCTCCAGCTGTGTATAGTGGGATGACTTTGGCAGTTTTCATTTTACATGGAAATACACCAGTTTTGAAAGATAAATTGCAAATATAAGTTAAGGGTTTTACAATGACACCAATGACTACCTTGATTAAAGCCATATCAATGTCATTCCAGTCTGTAGACCTTTTATTCTTACAATTACTAACAATGTCAATAATCTCCTTTTCATCAGCTGCTTTCAAAAACATTGAGTTTGGGTTGCTGTCTAACAAATCCACAACCTGTCTAACATGATGCCAAAACCAACTTTTATCTGCCTGCACACAATTCATATCGCTCATTCACTGCCGATCCAAGTGTCTATATAAAATTCTCTAGATGTCACCATTGAATCTCCTCCACCACCACCTCCAGCAGTGCGTTACGTCCATCTACCCACCTGCACATCACCTTTAAACTTTCTCCCTCTCAGCTTAAAAACTGTGTCCTGTGGTGTGTGATTTTTACACCATGGGAAAAGTTTCTTGCTGCCCCCCGCCTTATCTATGCCTCTCATAATTTTATACATTTATTGTAACTGCCTCAACTACCTCTTCTGGCAGCTCGTTCCACACACCCACCACTCTGTGTGAAAAGGTTACCCCTCAGATTCCAATTCAATCTTTCCCCTCTCACCTTAAACCCATGTCCTCTGGTTCTTGATTCCCCTACCCTGGGTAAAATACTTTGTGCGTTCACCCTATTTCCTCAATGATTTTATACACCTCTATAAGATCACCCCTCAGCCTCCTGCACTCCAAGGAATAATGTCCCAGCCTGCCCAACCTCTCCCTGTAGCTCACACCCTCGAGTCCTGGCGACACCCTCATGCCCTTTCCAGCTTAATGATACAAAACTGAACACAATGCTCCAAATGCGGCCTGTCCAACGTGTGGTTCTGGAGTGTGTTGTGCAACACGGAGCCACACACACACGCGCGCACACACGGACAGACACACACACACACACGGACACACACACACACGGACAAACACACACACACACACACACGGACAAACACACACACACACACGGACAAACACACACACACACGGACAAACACACACACACACACGGACAAACACACACACACACACACACACACATACACACACGCACACACACGCACACACGGACAAACACACACACACACACACATACACACACGGACAAACACACACACACACACGGACAAACACACACACACACACACACACACACATACACACACGCACACACACGCACACACGGACAAACACACACACACGCACACACACACACACGGACAAACACACACACACACACACACACACACACACCCACCACACAACACACACCTTCACACCCACACAACAAATACACACACACACACAACACACACACACACACAAACACACAACACACACACACACACACACAACCACACACAACACACACACCACACACACACACACCACACATCCCACACACACACCACACACACCATACACACAAACACACACACACAAACACAAAACACACACACACACACACCACACACACACACAAACCAACAACATACACACACAAACACATACACACACATACATCACACACACACACACACACACTCACACACACACACACACAGATGCACACACGGACAGGCACACACACACAAACACACACGCACAAACACACACGCACAAACACACACGTAAACATACTAACACACCCCCACACACACACGCACACAAACACCCCCACACACACACGCACACACACTCACACTCACACACACGCACGCACGCCACACACACACACCGATACATGCACATCTAAGTTCTCTGCTGGAAATCTGAAATTTAAAAAAGGAAATGGTGAAAACACTCAGTTGGTCAAAGAGCATCTGTGGAGAGAGAAACACAACTTCCGATTCACCTATACCCCATTGCGGACATTGGACTTTGTCTGTGGAACTGGTGCGCTACAATGCTGAGAACTATATTCTGCACTCTGTATCTTCCCCTTTGCTCTACCTATTGTACTTGAAAAGACACAAAGTGCTGGAGTAACTCAACGGGTCAGGCAGCATCTGTGGAGAACATGATGAATAGGTGACGTTGTGGGTCGGTACCCTTCTTCAGACTGTACTTGAGTTTGACTTGATTATATTTCTGCATGGTATATCTGACGTGTTTGGATATCCTGCAAAACAAAGCTTTTCACTGTACCTCTGTACACGAGACAACAAGAAACCTAAACCTAGTCAAGGTTTCATGTAGATACGAGGAACTGCAGATGCTGGTTTACAAAAAAAGACACAAAGTGCTGGAGTAACTGAGCGGTGGCTCTTTGAGGCAGCATCTTTTGGAGAACATGGATTTGTGTTCACCGGAGATGCCGCCTGGCCCGCTGAGTTACTCCAGCACTTTGTGTCATACAGTTGCGGAGTTAAACAGCACGGATACAGACTGGTCCAACTTGCCCATGCCAACCAAGATGCCCCAGTTTTTGGAGGTCTCTTAGTCTTTTTATGTGGGGGAGGTGGGGAGGGTAAGGGGGAAACCGTTTCTCAGTCACTTCCTAGTCAAAGATGCGTCTATTTTCCGAGTCTCGTCTTCACCTCCCCCTCGCGGCCTACATCGCGGAGCGGGCGATGCCTTACTGGGGATCACCGTGTTTAAGCTCCGGAGTGCTGGGCCTGCTGCTTCAACATCGTGGAGCTGTGGTTTGCGGAGCTTCTAGCCGCGGGCGGCACTGGCTTCAACATCGCGGAGTCTCGGACCCCTTTGCCGAGGATCGCCAGCGTTGAATCTCCGCCCAGCTCGGCTTGTGGACTTAGCGAGCCGCGGACTCCGGTGGGAAGCGGCCGATTCGGAAACTCCAAGCCGCTGAGACTGTTCTCCGTTCCGACGTCGGAGTTCAGATCATCCCGGCGAGAGGGCCTGAACATCGGGCTGCCTGTAGCGGCGACTGCGGGGGGCTCGGGAGGCCCCGACCACGGGTGAACAACAAAGAGGATGATGACTGAACTTTGGTGCCTTCCCTCACATTGGAAAACTTTGATTTGGGATGTTTATGTTAAAGATGTTATCGTGTTCTGTGCTCTTGTTTATTCGTATGGCTGTATGGTGACCCCAAATTTCACCGCACCAATTGGTACATGTGACAATAAACGTGGCTCTATTCCCTTTATCCTGTATCTGTACACAATGTGGGCGGCTTGCTTGCAATCACGTATAGTATTTTCACCTGACTGGATGGCGCGCAACAAAAAAGATCTTCACCATACCGCAGTACACGTAACCGAAACCAACATTTTCGTAGGCAAAAATGCTGGAGGAACTCAGCGGGTGAGGCAGCATCTATGGAGCGAAGGAAATAGGCAACGTTTCGTGCCGAAACGTCGCCCATTTCCTTCGCTCCATAGATGCTGCCCACACTCGCTGAGTTCCTCCAGCATTTTTTGTCCACCTTCGATTTTCCAGCACCTGCAGTTCCTTCTTAAACTAAAATGTTCGTAAATGTGTTAAAAATTTCAAAAGTCTGCCAAAAAGTTTCAAGCCCAGGGGGTGGGGATAAAGCACCTCTGATCTGAAAGGTTCCGTCTCCTCCCTCCACGGGTGCTGCCTGACCTTCTGAGTACTTTCACTTTTGTTAGTCAGCTGAGAGGGGTTTTTTTGTTTTGTTTTTGTTTGTTCTGCTAGTGTGGGTGGGGACAGATTTGGTACAAAGGAGTTTGCAGTACCACGCATGAGCGCTGTGCCCTTTGCCGTGTTGGCTGCGTGCAAGCCGGAGGAACTGGCTGGACGAAATTGTACAGGGACGGAGGGAGGTAAGAGATGAGAGAGTGAGAGGGTGATTGAGGGGAGGGAACGGGTCCGTTCGTGGGGCGACAGGTAGAGGGGGCTTTTGCACACACACACACACACACACACCGGGCAGAGGCAGTGGTAGGGGAAGGTGCATTGCTGAGAAGAGGGCTACGTTAGCTGGAGATATATATTGTGTAGTTCCTCACTCAGGCAATGCCACCGAGAGGGTTTCTTCCCGGGCAGCTGACGCCGCCCAACTTCTGCAGACAAAGTTTTAAAAAGTTTAGGAAAGTTTCTCAAAGTTTTTTTGGGGAACTTCCCAACGTTTTTTGGGGGAACTCCGCGTAGGGGAGGGGGAGAGGGGGGCAGGTGTGCCTTGGACAGCAGAGAACAATGTCTGTAGACAGTCTCTGATCGCTTCCCTCCCTCCCTCCCTCCCTCCCTTTCCACACAAACCTCTCCTGAACGCAAGGTGATGTGGAGATATCAAACTTCATAGGTTGACGTGTCGTTTTCCTGAAAACCAGGAAGGTCCATGAAAGAAAAAAACCCACAAATGAAGTCGCAGCCATGGAGCTGTACAGCACGAACATAGGCCCTTCAGCCCATCTGTTCCATTCCGGGCTAGCCCCATTTGGAGTCACAGAGCCGTAGCTTTAAGGTGAGAGGGGCAACGTTTAAAGGAGGTGTGCCGGGGCAGGTTGAGAGGGGCAAGATTAATGAGGGGAATAAACTAGATGAATGCACAGAATCTTTTAGGGGAATCAAGAACCAGAGGGCAAGGGTTTAAGGTGAAAGGGGAAAGATGTAATGGGAACCTAAGGGGCAACTTTTCCACGGTGGGTGTATGGAACGAGCTGCCAGAGGAGGTAGTGGAGGCAGGTTCTATAATAACATTTAAAAGACATATGGACAGGTACATGGATAGGAAAGGTTTAGGGCAATGGTTCCCAACCTGGGGGAAATTTACCCCCCAGGGGGTACATTTGTTGATTCAGAATTTGTACATCTTTTTTCTCATTGACTGATTGTGTTTGGTTCTGGTATACCGGTATCTGTTCATCATTAGTTATTCATAAATAAGTGAAATAACATTGTTATGCGCTATTAAAGTTGCCAGGGGCAAACGGGCCGAGAGAGTTTGGGAACCCGTGGTTTAGGGGGAATATGGGCCGAACGTGGGCAGGTGGCACTAATGCAGATGGGGCATCATTGATGTGTTGGGCTGAAGGGCCTTGTTTCCACTCTGTGTGACTCCATGAATAGGTTTTTACACAGAGAGTAGTCAGGAACGCGCTGCCAGGGGTGGTGGTGGAGGCTGATGTGATGGTGGTGTTTAAGCGGCTTTGAGATAGGTACATGGATATGCAGGGAATGGAGGGATACGTGTCATGTGCAGGCAGAGGTGAATAGTTTAACCCAGAATCATGTTCGGCACGGGTGTTGTGGGCTGAAGGGCCTGTTCATGTGCTGTGCTGTCAAGAGTGTTTTATTGTCATATGTCTCATAACGGAACAATGGCATTCTTACTTGTACCAGATTCATAGTGTTGGATAGCATAGCCTTACAGCCCACCTTGTCCAAGCTTGGCAGACTGGACTAGCCCCATAAGCCTGCATTTAGCTCATGTCTCTCTAAACCCTTCCTATCCATATATCTGTGCAAACGTCTTTTAAAAACCGTAATTGTATCAGCTTCTGCAGCTTTCTCTGGCAGCTCGTTCCACATCCGCACTACCCTCTGAAGTGAAAAAAAATGGCTCCTGAGGTCCCTCTTAAAACTCTCTCCTCTCACCTGCTGTCTATGTCCTCTAGTTTTAGAATCCTCTACCCTGGGGAAAAGACTGTGAGCGTTCACTTTATCCGTGCCTCTCCTGATCTTGTACACCTCAATACGCTCACCCCTCAGCCTCCTACGCTCCAAAGTAAAAAGTCCCAGCCTATCCAACCTCTCCCTACAATTCAAGCCGGCAAGCCCAGGTAACATCCTGGAGAACCTCTACTGCATCCTTTCCAACTTAATGACATCATCTCATTAATGGTCGCCAGGTCATTTCCTGCAGATTCTTTAACAAAAACACAGTGAGGTGTTTTTAGGTTTTAACTTTCTATTTAATTTGGGAGTTTCTGCAGCCAATTTGGTCCCATAAACCTAATCTTTACACCATAAAACATAGGTAGAACAATGCAGCACAGGAACAGGCCCTTCAGCCCACAATGTCAATCAGACCCCAAGTTAGACGAATCTGCACTTAGTCATAGAGCGATACAGTGTGGAAACAGGCCCTTTGGCCCATCTCGCCCACACCGGCCAACATATCCCAGCTACACTACCTGTGTTTGGTCCATATCCCACCAAGCAGGAACTATACATCAGGAGGTGCAACTCCAGAGCCAACAAGATCATGGGGGACCCCTTCCACCCCAGCAACGGACTGTTCCAGCTGCTACGGTCAGGCAAACGCCTCCGCTGTCTTGCTGTGAAAACGGAGAGGTTGAGAAGGAGTTTCTTCCCAGAGGCCATTAGGACTGTAAACTCCTATCTCACCAGGGACTAACTTTGCTGAACTTTGTGTGGTGTCTTTTTAAAATTGCTGTTTTTCTTTTTTTTTTCTCCCACAAATATGTAATATGTGATTTTTTGATTCTGTTCCATTCTGTTTTGTAGTTTTTTTGCACAATTCGCGAGCATGGCCACTTTTCATTTCACTCTCGCATGTGTATGTGACGAATAGACTTGACTTGATTTGACTTGTCCTATCCATGTACCTGTCCAACTGTTTCTTAAACAATGGGATAGTCCCAACCTCAACTACCTCCTCTGGCAGCTTGTTCCATACACCCACCACCACTCTTTGTGTGAAAAAGTTTCCCCTCAAATCCCTTTTAAATCTTTTCCCCTTCACCTTAAACCTATGTCCTCTGGTCCTCAATTCACCTACTCTGGGCAAGAGACTGTGTGCATCTACCCGATCTATTCCTCTCATGATTTTATACTCCTCTATAAGATCACCCTTCATCCTCCTGCGCTCCAAGGAATACTCAACCTCTCCCTATAGCTCACACCCTCTAGTCCTGGCAACATCCTCGTAAATATTCTCTGTACCCTTTCCAGCTTGACAACATCTTTCCTATAACATGGTGCCCAGAACTGAACACACTGATCCATGATACATATCCCTGCATTCCCTGCATATCCACAGGGACATTGATTATTTGCAGGCAGACAAGATTTGGTTTAGTTTAGAGATACAGCTCGGAAACAGGCCCTTCGGCCCACCGGGGCCGTGCCGACCAGCGACCCCCACATATTAACACTATCCTACCCACACTAGGGACAATTTTTATATTTACCAAGTCAATTAACCTACATACTGTACATGTACGTCTTTGGGGTTATCATCAAGTTCGTAAGCGATAGGAGCAGCATGAGGCCATTCGGCCCATCAAGCCTACTCCACCATTCAATCACGGCTGATCTATCTCTCCCCCTTAACCCCATTCTCTTGCCCTCTCCTCTTAACCCATGGCACCCGTGCTAATCAATGCTCAGCACAGACATTGTGGGCCGAAGGGCCTGCTCTGTGCTGTACTGTTTTATGTTCCATGTTCGATGACATTGATGGGGACTGGAGGTGGAGAGACTGTGTAGGCTGGGATTGTTTTCTCTGGAGAGCAGGAGGCTGTGGAGTGAGTTCTAAAATCATGAGGGGAATAGATAAGGTGGATGGTCAGACATTTTCCCAGTGAGGGAAGTCTTACACATACGGTGGGACGGGGAAAGATTTAAAAGTGAACCTGTAGGGAAAGCTATTCACACAGAGATTGATGCATATGTGGAACGAACTGCCAGAGAAAATATGATTGATATTGGTTAATTATTGTCACGTGCTCTGGGATATAATGAGAAGCTTTGATTGTGTGCTATCCAGTCAAAACATACTCTGTATATATGAGTATAATCACATCATACACATAGAGGGAGTGCAGAGAAGGTTCACCAGACTGATTCCTGAGATGTCAGGACTGTCTTATGAAGAAAGACTGGATAGACTTGGTTTATACTCTCTAGAATTTAGGAGATTGAGAGGGGATCTTATAGAAACTTACAAAATTCTTAAGGGGTTGGACAGGCTAGATGCAGGAAGATTGCTCCCGATGTTGGGGAAGTCCAGGACAAGGGGTCACAGCTTAAGGATAAGGGGGAAATCCTTTAAAACCGAGATGAGAAGAACTTTTTTCACACAGAGAGTGGTGAATCTCTGGAACTCCCTGCCACAGAGGGTAGTCGAGGCCAGTTCATTGGCTATATTTAAGAGGGAGTTAGATGTGGCCCTTGTGGCTAAGGGGATCAGAGGGTATGGAGAGAAGGCAGGTACGGGATACTGAGTTGGATGATCAGCCATGATCATATTGAATGGCGGTGCAGGCTCGAAGGGCCGAATGGCCTACTCCTGCACCTAATTTCTATGTTTCTATGTTTCTATACAACAGGAATTGAATTGAATCGAAGGTAGACAAAAATGCTGGAGAAACTCAGCGGGTGCAGCAGCATCTATGGAGCGAAGGAAATAGGCAACGTTTCAGGCCGAAACCCTTCTTCATTGAATTGAATTGAATACTTTATTATTACAGGTGACAAGTCACAGTAAAATTCTTTGCTCGCATACTTTGCCAAGGTATACAAATAGTCGCCCATAAAGGGCGTTTAAAAAGTTACGTCTCCCCCCGTGCTAGTTCCCCCTTTGTTCTCCACCCCCCACCCCCCACCCACCTCCCTCACAGTGACCACCCCCCACCCCCCACCCACCTCCCTCACGGTGGTCCCCCCCCCACGCCGGGTCCTTCGTAGTGCAGAGAAAAATCCCAGAATGCAGAATATAGTGTTAGAGCGTTACAGTGTTACAGTGTTACGGAGAAGATTGGTTTAGTTTTAGAGATACAGCACGGAAGCAGGCCCTTCGGCCCACCGACCAGCTATCCCCGTACACTAGCACTATCCTACACACATAGAAACATAGAAACATAGACAATAGGCGCAGGAGGAGGCCATTCGGCCCTTCGAACCAGCACCGCTATTCATTGTGATCATGGCTGATCGTCCACAATCAATAACCCGTGCCTGCCTTCTCCCCATATCCCTTGATTCCACTAGCTCCTAGAGCTCTAATAGAAACATAGAAAATAGGTGCAGGAGGAGGCCATTCGGCCACACTAGGGATGATTTACAATTTCACCAAAGCCAATTAACCTACAAACCCGTACGTCTTTGGAGTGTGGGAGGAAACCGGAGCACCCGGAGCAAACAGGGAGAACGTACAAACTCCGTACAGACATCACCCATAGTTCGGATGGAACGTGGTTCTCTGGCACTGTGAGGCAGCAACTCTACCGTTGCACCACTGTGCCGCACATGTGGGTGGAGGTGGCTATAATTACAGTGTTTAAAGGACATTTGGACCGGTACACAGATAGGAAAGGTTTGGATGGATATGGGCCTAACGTGGGCAGGTGGGAATAGTATAGATGGGGCATCGTGGAGGAATTGGGCCAAAGGGCCTGTTTCCATGCTGTATGACTCCTGACGGGTTTGATCCTGCTGTCTGTACGGAGTTTGTACGTTGTCCCTGTGACCTGCGTGGGTTTTCTCCGGTTTCCTCCCACACTCCAAAGACGTACAGGCTTGTGGCCTAATTGGCTTGGTAGAATTGTTAATGGTCCCGAGTGTGTGTGGGATAGTCTTGGTGTATGGCGATCGCAACTCGGTGGGCCGAAGGGCCTGTTTCTGCGCTGTATCTCTAAACTAAACTAAACCTCCCTGTGACTATAATGCTCTTACACTATTTCTCTATACACTACCTGCTGTACTTGTGTATGGTTCGATTGTAGTACTCGTGTGATGTGATTTGACTGGATAGCACACAAACAAAGCTTCTCATTATATCTCAGTACACGTGATATCAATCACACTTTCTCTGACAGCTTGTTCCACATACCCATCTTTCTCTTGTGTGAATAACATCCCCCTCGGGTTCTCTTTTAAATGACGAGGGAATGAATCATACTAAAATTATGCCATTCATTGTAGAACAATGAAAGTGATAGATAGAGTGGATGTGGAAAGGGTGGGAGAGTCTAGGGCCAGAGGACATAGCCTCAGAATTAAAGGGCGTTCTTTTAGAAAGGAGGTGAGGAGGAACTTCTTTAGTCAGAGGCTGGTGAATCCGTGGAACTCGTTGCCGCAGAGAGCTGTGGAGGCCACGTCAGGTGGAGATAGACAAATTCTTGATTACAATTGGATTAGGAGGCAGAGATCAGCCATGATTGAATGGCGGAGTGGACTCGATGGGCCGAATGGCCTAATTCTACTCCTGTAACTTGTGAATTTGTGAGTTGGCAGAGTAGGTGGCAGGGTCTGGTTAGTTGACATGGAGCATTGATGTGATGGAACAGCCTGCGGAACACACAGCAGAGGCTCACCCTGAGACAGTGGGAAGTCCCAGAGCTGTGGTTAAAGAGATTAAAGATAGCATCACGCTTGATGACAAAGCAGGTAACTGCCAAAAGATGGGCAACAGATTACATCAACAAACTGTGAAGAACAACCAGGAAGGAGATGGATAAAATTATCTAGGAATGTAAAAACTGGTCGGATGATTTTCTGTAGCTTTTCTAAAAATAAGATGGTTGACAAAGTCGCGTTGAAAGGGAGCCTGGGGAATGAATGACGTGTAGTTAGGAAATAGAACATGGTGCAGTACGGTGCAGGAAGGAGCTGCAGATGCTGGGTTACACCGAAGATAGTCACACAATGCTGGAGTGACTCAGTGGGACAGGCAGCGTCTCTGGAGAGAAGGAATGGATGCACTGTAACACAGTAGGACACAGGAATAGGCCCTTTGACCCACTGTGCCTGTGTTGTATATGATGCCAACACTTAAGGGCCTGTCCCACGAGCATGCGCCTGCATGTGGCAAGCGTGCCCTAAAGGGCCTGTCCCACGAGCATGCGACTCCATGCGGCAAGCGCGACCTAACGTGGTCGTTTGAGCCGTACGGCCTCACGGGGCCGGTCCCACTTCGATCGCCGGAGCCGTATGGAGTTGGGTCCCGACATCGCGCAGGGCTCCGAAAAACCGACCGTGTTCAAAAATTCCGCGCGGCAACGGCCTGCCGGCCCGCAACCGCCTCGACGCCGTACGCACCGCCTCGAACTTCATGTCATTCACTCGACCTCCGCACGGCCCCCGCTTCTGGTTTGGTCGCGCTTGCCGCATGCAGGCGCATGCTGGTGGGACCGGCCCTTTAGGTCGCACTTGCCGCATGGAGGCACATGCTGGTGGGACAGGCCCTTAACTCTCCTCTGCCTGCACATAATCCATACCCTGCATATCCAAGTGCTTATCCAAACGGCTGATGGGCCTGACCCCCTTAGGCGATATTTTAGGTGACGACAGGCGACTAGGCCTGTATGGTCGTGAGTAGTCTCCTCTGTCACCCAAAGACTCATAGCGTCTTTCTGGTCGCCACTAGGTTTTGAAATGTTCAAACATTTTCGGCGACTGTGGGCTTGACGCCAATGAGCGTAGCTTGACTCTCCTAACGTAGGTGCTGTCGTAGGTTGTTTCCAGGATGACGTAGGTTGTCGCTGGTGCTGACTTCAGTTTTTTGTTGTTAAAGTATGATCAAATTGTAGGGGGGTCAAGTCGCCAGTTTTTCGGCGACCTACTACGACTATGACAGTCGCCTAAGAATAGCCTAAGTGGAACAGGCCCTTTGTAAAAAACTTGCCCTGATAAATTTTGCTCCACTCATTTTAAAATTCTGCCCATTGGTATTTGACATTTCCACCCTGGCAAAATGGTTCTGACTGTCTACCCTATTCATGCCCCTCATCATTTTATACACTTCTATCGGGTCTCATTTCAACCTCCGACGCTCCAGAGAAAACAATCCAGGTTTGTCCAACCTCTCCTTATAGTTCATACTGCCTAATCCAGTCATCATTCTGGTCAAACCTCCTCTGCACCCTTTCCAAAGCCTCCACATCCTTCTTGGAATGGGGCGACCAAAACTGCACGCAGTACTCTAAATGCAGCCGACCCAAAATCCTATTAAGCTGTAACTTCTACTTGGCAACCGAACCTCCAAAACCAAGCATACCAGAAGCCTTCCTTACTACTCAACCCAACTTTTGTTGCCACTTTCACGGACCCATTTACTTGATGGCAAATACATGAATGTAAATCTATGTCAAAAGACAATAGGCAATGGGTTCAGGAGTAGGCCACTCGGCCCTTCGAGCCAGCACCGCCATTCACTGTGATCATCCACAATCAGTAAAAGTATCCGTTCCTGCCTTCTCCCCATATCCCCTGACTCTACTATCTTTAAGAGCTCTATCTAACGCTCTCTTGAAAGCATCCAGAGTATTGGCCTCCACTGCCTTCTGAGGCAGAGAATTCCACAGATTCACAACTCCCTGGGTGAAAAGGTTTTTCCTCAGACACAAGAACTGTAGATGCTGGAGCCTTGTGCCAATCGCAAATTGCTGGATTAACTCAGCGGGCCAAGCAGCATCTCTGGAGATACGTCTATCTTCAGTGTAAACGTGCATCTGCAGTTCCTTCCTGCATATCTCTGGAGAAGATGGAGGGGGGGGGGGGGGGGGTGCGAGGAGAAAGCTGAGAAAAGATGTGGGGATGGGACGAGACCTGGAATGTGTTTGCAGAGCAGAAGAGCAGCCAGAATCTCCTGAAGGTCACAAGACGTTGCCTATCGATGTCCCTCCAAAGTCACCTCTCCACATCCTCCTGAGATGTTGCCTGACCTGCTGAGGTACTCCAGCACTTTGTGTTTTGCTCAAGATTCCAGCATCTGCTCATAGGTTCATAGATGATAGGAGTAGAATTCGGCCATTCGGCCCATCAAGTCTCCTCCACCATTCAATCATGGCTGATCTATCTTTCCCTCCTAACCCCATTCTCCTGCCTTCTCCCCATAACCTCTGACACCCGCACTAATCACGAATCTACCTATCTCTGCCTTAAATATATCAACTAACTTGCCCTCCACAGCCTTCTATGGCAAAGAATTCCACAGATTCACCACCCTCTGACTAAAGAAATTCCTGCTCATCTTCCTGAAGGAACGTCCTTTAATTCTGAGGCTATGACCTCTAGTCCTAGACACTCCCACTAGTGGAAACATCATCTCCACACCCACTCTATCCAAGCCTTTCGCAGTTCCTTGTGCAGGGCTGCCGACTGTTGCGCATTGAGCGTGAGACTCACGCATTTCGCACAATTCTCACGCTCTCACACTGATCACAGAATTTCTCACGCTCAAAAAATAAAAAATAAAAAAAAACCCAAAGAAAGTCACGAACAATTCAATTTGCCCAAGGCTTCCAGATCTCCCCCACACTCACCAATGAGAATAGTTTTCTGTCGGCGGGTTTCCCCGTAAAGAACGAGCAATTTGATTAGCTTAAGCTCATCGCACACTATTAATATGCATAAGCTTGACCTTCCGCAGGAACGTGATGAGGATGCTGCTTTACAGCTTGCAACTTCAACAGTTTTGCTTCCATTCCACCAGAAAAGTAAGATGCAAATATATTCTTGATATCACCGGCCACATTACGTGTGGCCATACATAAGGGCCATGCTGATTTTTGCGTGTAGTGGAAATGTAATTCACAAACTGGTCTGGGCTCAACTGGGCTGAGCCACTCCAGAATCAGTGTCCCTTTGTGTATTAATCAGTTCCTTCTTTCTACATTTAAAAAAAAAAAAAATATTTTTTATTTATTAGAAGTAGACATATTATAAAATGTAGTTACATATTATAGTAAAAAAGACTTTTCATATACATCAGTCATACATTATTAAAATTTTCCATGATCAATTACTTCTGCTTCTAGTGTTTTTATTTTTTATAGAAAGAGGGAGAAAGAGAGGGTAGAAAGTTACAAATAAAAAAGAAAAAAAAACAACAAAAAAAAACACAACAGAAAAACACCAGAAAAACAAGGGAGGTGGAATGGGTTACCTGTAATACGTCAATGGAGATAGGTTCGTAGATTATAAAGTATAGCTTTTCATCTGGTCCTGAGTTCAAGTTTCAGTTGGGTCCTCGTGCTGTGCCAATCTATCCCTTCAGATAGTTAATGAATGGAGCCCAAATTTTATGGAAAAGATCTTGTTTGTCCATTAAGACAAGTCTAATTCTTTCTAAGTATAGGGTCTCCGACATTTCCGTAATCCACATTTTAATTGTGGGGGTTGTAGGGCCTTTCCAAAATTTTAATATTAATTTTTTCCCGGTTATTATACTGTAGTTGAGGAAATTTCTTTGGTTTGTTGTGAGTGTTAAGCTTTGTTCTGATATTCCAAGTATTATTAATTTTGTGTCTGGGTCCAGTTTTGTATTAATAACTTCTGAAGTTATTTCAAAAATATCAGTCCAGAATTGTTTAAGTTTTATACAGTTTGCAAACGTATGTGCTAAATTAGCCTCTAGATGTAAACATTTATCACAAATAGGAGAGATTTGTGGGAAGATTCTATTTAGTTTTATTTTAGTGTAGTCTATGTAAGACCTTGAATTGTATTAAAGTATGTCTGGCATTTAATGAACATTGATGTATTTGTTGTAAACTTTCGTCCCACATATCTTTCGTGATAGGGTGACCTATTTCATTTTCCCATTTGTATCTATATGGTTCGGTCGGTGGTACCTCGTTGTTTAGTAGGGTGTTATAAATATAAGCTATTAGTTTTTCAGTATTAGGATGCTTGTTCAAACATTCATCAAGAATTTCTGATTCCCTACTCCTGTAGACGTGTATTAGATTTAACATAATCTCTAATTTGTAGATATCTGAAGAAATTATTTGAGTGCAGTCCATAATTCTGTTGTAACTCTTGAAATGAAAGAAAAGTACCTTTCCCATAAAGATGTCCTATATTTTTGATTCCATAATTTTTCCATTGTGTGAAACCTTTGTCCATAAAGGATGATTTGAATAAAGGATTATTTACAATGGGAAGGCAGAGTGGTATATTATTCAATTTTAAATCTTTTTTTATTTGTTTCCAAATTCGTATTCCACTATGTATTATGGGGTTTTCTTTATAGGTTTTTTTGTGCAGTTTTGTGGGGGCAAATATGATCGGTCCAATTTCAAAAGGTAGACAGTCTTCCTTTTCCATCATTAGCCAATCTGGTTGTTGATCCATTTCTTCCAGCCAGAAATTCATGTTTTTAATATGGACTGCCCAAAAATAAAATAAGAAATTTGGCAAAGCCAAACCTCCATTTATCTTTGACTTACATAAATGTTTTTTACTTATTCTATGATTCTTATAATCCCAGACAAAACTTGTAACGATGGAGTTGACTTTTTTGAAAAATGTTTTTGGGATATATATCGGAATTAATTGAAGTAGGTACAGCAGTTGCGGTACAAAAATCATTTTTATAGCATTAATTCTCCCAAGCATAGAAATGGGGAGTGTTTTCCAGTATTGAATATTCTTATGTAGTTTATTCAGTAAGGGTGGGAAATGTAGTTTAAATAAAGAGGTATATGTCTTAGTTACATAGATTCCTAAGTATTTAAATTTATCTTTAACTATTTTAAAAGGGGATTGTTGTATTGTATGTAAATTGAATTTTGTTATTGGCATGATTTCGCTTTTATTCCAATTAATTCTATATCCCGAAAACTGACCAAATTGAGTTATTAGATTTAATAGGTTTGGAATACTAGTTTCTAATTTTGTAATATATATTAGTACATCATCTGCATATAAGAAGATTTTATTCCTTGTGTCTCTAGTATTGTATCCAAATATTCCTGGATGGTTTCTAATGCTTTCTGCTAGGGGTTCGATTGCAAGAGCAAATAATAGTGGGGATAGTGAGCATCCTTGTCTACAGCCTCTAGAGAGATTAAATTTAGTTGATAACATTTTGTTTGTTAATATTCTAGCTGTTGGATTAGAATATAACAATTTAACCCATGTACAGTACTTCTCTCCTAGTTGAAATTTTTCCATCACCGAAAATAAATATGGCCATTCTACCTGGTCAAATGCTTTTTCAGCATCTAACGAGATAATTGCTAGCTCTGCGTTAGGGATTCTATTGGAGTATATAATATTAAATAATCTTCTCAGATTAAAAAATGAATACCATTTGGGGATAAACCGTGTTTGGTCGGGATGTATTAATTTGCTGATCACTAAGCTCAATCTATTAGATAGAATTTTAGTTAATATTTTCTGATCAGTATTTAAGAGGGCTATAGCTCTGTATGAACCTGGGTCTTCAAGATCCTTGTCCGTTTTTGGTATGAGTATGATTGTAGATTCATTTAGAGTTTCTGGGAACTCCAGAATCAGCGTCCCTTTGTGTATTAATCAGTTCCTTCTTTCTACATTTTGACTTCTCTATTTTTGTAGCCATAACTTATGCAAACTTCTGGCAGAATTCAGTGGAAGTTTGCTTAGATTGAGAGGGACATTAACCTTCACACATTCAGTGATCAGCTCCAGTGCATCAAAAGAAACTTGGTCATTAGTCCAGTGGTTACATTTTTCAAGATTTACTTTGTACAGTGCTGGAGGATGTCACATAATCCAGTAAATATTGAGCCAGAGTGTAGCCAGTATTTGCTCTGTGAGGATGTGGACCAGATGGAAGTGAATCTTTTTTTTTTTCAGTTTATTAATTCCCAGAAGAAGTGAACCAGCAGCAGAACTTATTTGGTGTTGTCAAAGCTGCCTTAAACGACGTAACTTCAGTAATTGGGTTCTTACAGAGCTATATCACTTCTAAATACGGATCAGAAAATCTTAGCAAAGATTCTAGCTAGAAGACTGAATAATTATATTAACAAATTGGTAAACCCGGATCAAACGGGATTTATACCCAAGAGACAATCATTTAATAATTTGAGAATGCTTTTCAATATAATGTACTCTCACAAAGAGGACATTGAAGATATTTCAGTCGTTACGCTGGATGCAGAGAAGGCATTTGACCATGTAGAATGGCAGTATTTATATAAGGTACTCCAAAAATTTAATATGGGAGAGAATTTTATTAGATGGGTTAAACTACTTTATGATAAACCTACGGCAAGAATATTAACTAATAATATGTTATCTCCAAAATTTTATTTAACAAGGTTGTGCCTTATCACCATTGCTATTTGCCCTTATGATAGAACCGCTGGCTGAAAGGATTAGAAATCATCCGAATATTCACGGATATAATACTAAGGACTCAAAGAATAAAATTTCATTATATGCTGATGATATTCTTTTATATATTACTAATACACAAATGAGTATCCCCACCTTATTAACACTAATTGAGGAATTTGGTTCTTTTTCAAATATAGAATAAATTGGAATAAAAGCGAAATTATGTCTTTAAAACCACAGGATGCGAGACACTTATTAAAATTCCCTTTCAAAATTGCAACAGAAAAATTCAAGTATTTGGGTATTCAAATTACGAGAAGACACAAATCATTATTTAGTGCCAATTTTATGCCACTATTAAATAAACTGAATGTTATGATTAAATTTTGGAAAACGCTCCCGCTCTCATTGATAGGTAGAATTAACGCTATAAAAATGACTTTCTTACCACAATTAATATATTTGTTTCAAGCGATCCCAATATATATTCCAAAATATTTTTTCAAAAAACTAGATTCTAATATCACTAATTTTATATGGGATTATAGAGCACACAGAATTCAACGAAAGCATTTGTGTAAACATAAGGAAGTTGGGGGTTTATCACTACCTAACTTTACGTATTACTACTGGGCAGTGCATATTAAGAACATAATGTACTGGTTGGATAGTTCCACTCACCAGTCGGAGTGGATAAGAATGGAGAAAGAGGAGTGTTTCCCGTACGATATAGGAACAATCTTGTTCTCACCGATAAAATTGAATAGTATAATATATAAGAAGAACCCAATTATTCACAATACAATAAGAATTTGGAAACAAATATAATTATCCTTGAAATTAAATAATCTATCAGTACTAACCCCAATATTGAACAATCCTGCATTCAAACCATCTCTTATCGACAAAACATATAAACAATGGGATAGACTGGGGATTAGGAAAGTAGGAGATATGTATGAATTGGGCAAATTGTTATCATTTCAACAATTAAAATCAAAATTTAAACTGAATGATAATCAATATTTTAAATATATACAGATATGTGACTTTATGAAGAAATATATACATAGATTTCAAACTATATTTTTAGACCCTTTAGAAGAAGCAATTAATATTAAGGCTGATTCACAAAAACTAATATCATATTTTTACAATAGTATATTAAATAGAGAATTACCCTCAACAGAGGCACCACGAGAAGATTGGGAACATGAACTAATGATAAAGATCCCGAAAGATAGATGGGAAAAGTATCTGATGAACACACATAATTGTTCCATTAATGCAAGACATAATTTAATTCAATTTAAATTATAACATAGACTATATTATTCAAAAACGAGGTTGAATAAATTCTACCCAAACGTCTCTCCCAGATGCGATAAATGTTTGTTTCAAAACGCCAATATAACACATTCATTTGTAGGATGTACAAAGTTGAATAAATTTTGGAGCGATATATTTGATATATTCACAAAGCTCTTCAAGTCAAGAATAGAACCTAATAGGGAATGGATTATATTTGGAATAATAGTAGAAGATATCAATTTAAACAAAGACCAAAAAGTGTTCTTTAATTATGGGTTAATAATTGGAAAGAAATTGATACTTAAATTTTGGAAAAATACAGCTATACCAACTGTTAAAATGTGGATTAGGAATATGATGGACATAGCACGCCTTGAAGAACTGAGACTCCGACTAATAGACAAATATGACCAATTCTTAAGGAGTTGGTCTCCTTTCATCGACTTTTTGGAATCATGTGATGCAGCGGTACCATAAGGATTGCTGATTTCAGGTCAGGTCGTGGATAGATCTACATCTCCGAACAAAGACTTGAAAATTTCTTTTTTAAGGGTCTTTTTCTCCTATTTCTACTCTCTATTTTTTTCTTTTCCTATATACACACTTCACGTTTTTCTATTTTCTACTATCTATTCTTCCTCTTTTTCTTCTCTCTATTTTTTCTGTTTTATTTTTACTTCCTTTTCAAAAACATAAAACTAGAGGTTGTACATAGAATGGATTATGGTATGACATAGTTGGCACCTAAAATTAGGTATCACTGTACTGTTTTGTACTGTATTAACTTCTAATAAAATAAACAAAAAAACCCAAAAAAACTTCAGTAATTGTTGCAGCAATACCAGGCTTATGCCCCGTGTCCCACTTAGGAAACCGGAACGGAAACCTCTGGAGACTTTGCGCCCCACCCAAGGTTACCATGCGGTTCCTGGAGGTTCCGGCGATTACTACTGGGCAGTGCATATTAAGAACATAATGTACTGGTTGGATAGTTCCACTCACCAGTCGGAGTGGATAAGAATGGAGAAAGAGGAGTGTTTCCCGTACGATATAGGAACAATCTTGTTCTCACCGATAAAATTGAATAGTATAATATATAAGAAGAACCCAATTATTCACAATACAATAAGAATTTGGAAACAAATATAATTATCCTTGAAATTAAATAATCTATCAGTACTAACCCCAATATTGAACAATCCTGCATTCAAACCATCTCTTATCGACAAAACATATAAATAATGGGATAGACTGGGGATTAGGAAAGTAGGAGATATGTATGAATTGGGCAAATTGTTATCATTTCAACAATTAAAATCAAAATTTAAACTGAATGATAATCAATATTTTAAATATATACAGATATGTGACTTTATGAAGAAATATATACATAGATTTCAAACTATATTTCTAGACCCTTTAGAAGAAGCAATGAATTTTAAGGCTGATTCACAAAAACTAATATCATATTTTTATAATAGTATATTAAATAGAGAATTACCCTCAACAGAGGCACTAAGAGAAGATTGGGAAAATGAACTAATGATAAAGATCCCGAAAGATAGATGGGAAAAGTATCTGATGAACACACATAATCGGTCATTTTTTAGTCGAAGCTGGTTGCGATGCTAGTTGAAGGTAGTTGCCGGAGGTTGCAGGTAGTGGAAGGCCTTACCTGCAACCACCTGCAACCTCCGGCAACCACCTGCAACTAGCATCGCAACCGGCTTCGACTAAAAAAATTACCGATTTTTAAAACGGCAACCTATTTTTAGTCTCGGCCGGTTTTGAATTTTTTGAAATAAATGCCGGAACATAGAAGAAGCGGAAACCACTTACGACCATTAGGGAGACTGACAAAAACCTCCGTGAACCACCTGCAATCTCCGGGAACCGCACGGAAACCTTGGGCGGGGCGCAAAGTCTCCAGAGGTTTCCGTTCAGGTTTCCTAAGTGGGACAGGGGCATTAAGCAGCATCAGAGGCTATGTGTGTTGCATTTAGTATTTATTGCTGTTGTCCTGATGGAACATAGAACACAGGGAAATACTCTCCCCCTCTCCTGAAAAGAAGAATGAAAAGAAAAATGGGCGCCACGGTGGTGCAGCGGTAGAGTTGCTGCCTCACAGCGCCAGAGACCCGGGTTCCATCCTGACTACGGATGCTATCTGTACGGAGTATGTACGTTCTCCCTGTTTTCTCCCACACCCCAAAGACGTGCAGATTTGTAGGTTAATTGGCTTTGGTAAACATTGTCCCCAGTGTGTAGTATAGCACTAGTGTACGGGATGTTTCTCTCCCATCTTCAACACCCAGCCTCTCTCGTTGTTCTTTTCACTCTGCTCTGACCAAAAGTCTCATCTTAAAGCACACAAAACTCTGGAGTAAGTTGGGTCAGACAGTGTCCCTGGAGAACATGGATATGTCATGTCTCAGGCCGGGACCCTTCATCAGTCTGAAGAAGGGTCCACACCTGAAATGTCACCTATCCATGTTCTCCAGGGATACTGCCTGACCCACTGAGTTACGCCAGAGCCTTGTGTGCTGTCTTGTAAACTAGCATCTGCAGTTCCTGGTTTCTACATGCTGTACATCTTTTGTTCCTGTCTTAACTTCAAGGTAAAGTCACCAGTGCAGTTAGACAGAGTGCTGCCTGACCCGCTAAGTTACTCCAGAAATGTGTTTCCTTTTGTGGATACCTTCTCTTTGTTCTTCTCTTTCTCTTTGGTCAGCAAGTTTGTATGTCATAGAGTCATAGAGTTTTGCAGCGGAAACAGGCCCTTCAGCCCAACTTGCCCACACCGGCCAACATGTCCCATCTACACTAGTTCCACCTGCCTGCATTTGGCCTATATTCCTCTACACCTGTACTTATCTCACTGTTTCCCATGTGCTGCACCTGTTGATCAGAGCCTGGCTCTACTGTGGAATGTAATTAGGAATGTAATTTAGCCTAACCTTATTCATACCTAATCCAATTTAAAGCATAAATGTTGCATTCAAGTTTAGTCAGGATGTGTTCTATGGTACAGTTTGTCAGGAGTATTCGGTTTGCCATGTTTGTCATATCATATCATATAACTATTAAATGTGTGTGTGGGGGTGTGTGTGTGGTGTGTGTTAGATAGATATTCGGTGTAGATTCACCTCGTCATTTCAAAAATCCCATCATCTGAAAAATTTCCCGAGTTTTTGACTTACTGTTTTCCACGAGTGATGTCACCACCTTCCCCCCCCCCCCCCCCCCCCCCCCTCTCGGTTCTTCAAAAGCCGCAGAAACAACGAGCAAGTGGGCTCTGTTCTGCAAATCCCGACGGCTTCCGACGGTGCTTCTGAGATTTTCCAGACGCTGAACACAAAATACGTTTCGGCTCGGGTATTTCAAGATAACCCGAGGGCCTCTGCAGTGCAGCGCCCAGCCCCGCCCACAGCCCAGTCGCTGAACACAAAGTACGCTCGTGCCTCGGCTTGGGTTTCCCGACAGAACCCGAGATAACCCGAGATATGGAAAAGCAATGGCAGGAATTTCTGGGCATAATCCGGGAGACGCAGGATCATTTCATTCCAAAAAGGAAGAAAGATTCTAAGGTGAGTAGGAGGCAACCGTGGCTGACAAGAGAAGTTAGGGATAAAATAAAACTAAAAGAAAAGATTTACAACACAGCAAAGAGTAGCCGGAAGCCAGAGGATTGGGAAACTTTCATAGGACAACAGAAGGAAACAAAATGGGCAATACGGGCTGAAAAGAAGTACGAGGGGAAGCTGGCCAGGAATATAAAGAAGGACAGTAAAAGCTTCTTTAGATATGTTAAGGGAAAAAGAATAGCAAAGTCAAATGTGGGTCCCTTGAAGGCAGACACGGGTGAAATTATTATGGGCAACAAGGAAATGGCAGAAGAGTGAATAGGTACTTCGGATCTGTCTTCACTAAGGAAGACACAAACAATCTCCCAGATGTACTGGGGGACAGAGAATCTAAGGGGGTGGTAGAACTGAAAGTAATTTTCATTAGGCGAGAAATAGTATTGGGTAGGCTAATGGGACTGAAGGATGATAAATCCCCTTGGGCCTGATGGCCTGCATCCCAGGGTCCTCAGGGAGGTGGCTCAAGAAATAGTGGACGCATTGGTGATCATTTTCCAATGTTCAATAGATTCAGGATCAGTTCCTGTGGATTGGAGGATAGCTAATGTTATCCCACTTTTCAAGAAAGGAGTGAGAGAGAAAATGGGGAATTACAGAACAGTTGGCCTGACTTCGGTGGTGGGAAAGATGCTGGAGTCAATTATTAAAGAGGTAATAATGGGGCATTTGGATAGCAGTAAAAGGATTAGTCCAAGTCAACATGGATTTATGAAAGGGAAATCATGCTTGACAATGTTGGCCTTCATAACAAGAGGATTTCAGTATAGGAGTAGAGAGGTTCTTCTGCAGTTGTATAGGGCTCTGGTGAGACCACATCTGGAGTATTGTGTACAGTTTTGGTCCTAATTTGAGGAAGAACATCCTTGTGATTGAGGCAGTGCAGCGTAGGTTCACGAGATTGATCCCTGGGATGGCGGGACTGTCATATGAGGAAAGATTGAAAAGACTAGGCTTGTATTCACTGGAGTTTAGGAAGATTAGGGGGGATCTTATAGATACATATAAAATTATAAAAGGACTGGTCAAGCTGGATGCAGGAAAAATGTTCCCAATGTGGGGCGAGTCCAGAACTAGGAGCCACAGCCATAGAATAAAGGGGAGGTCATTTAAGACTGAGGTGAGAATGGGGGAGAGAGGGGGGGAATGGGGCCCTTCTCTCTGCCCCCCGCTCCTTCTCTGCCTCCCCCTTTCTAGGGAGTGGTGAGTATTGGGGCCTATGGGTGAGTGGTGGAGTATTGTGCTCGAGAACCAGCCCTCCCCTGTGACGCCACGCCCCCCCCCCACCCCTCAATCTCTACCCCCTTCCCTGACCTCTCTACCCTTCTCCACCCCCCCCCCCCCCCCCTCTACCCGCGCCTGCACAGTTGGGGGCTATGCGTGAGTGGATAGGGCGGGGGTTGGGGGTATAAGGAGCGAATTAATAATATTAATATAATATCAAGGGGGGGGGGCTAGTGTGTGTGGTGGTGGGGGGGGGGGGGGGCTTGTGTGTGTGTGACGCCGAAGGCTGCCCCCCACCCCACCCCCCTGCAACCGCGCGTTGAGGTGACGGGACCCACCGGGTCCCCCTTGGTTTACTATCCCTCTAAACCTTTCCTATCCATGTGCCTGTCGAAATGTCTCTCAAATGTTGTTATAGTCCCTGCCTCAACTACCTCCTGTGGCAGCTCGTTCCATACACCCACCACTCTCTGGATGAAAACGTTGCCCCTCGGGTTCCTACTAAATCTTGCCCCTCTCATCTTCCATCCATGCTCTCTAGTTTTTGATTTCCCTGCCTACTCTGTGGGGGGAAAAAATGCATCCACCCTATCTATTCCCATCATGGTCTTATGACCTCTATGAGATCACTCTTCAGCTGCTTCTCTCCAGAGATGCTGCCTGACCCGCTGAGATACTCCAGCATTTTGTGTCGATCTTCGGGGGTAAACCAGCATCTGCAGTTGCTTCCCACACACTTGTGTTCTGCAATTTCAAGTACGGGTCGACCACTGTTTTTCTGGCACCCTTGGTTCTCGAGCCTTGCCAGATAATCCATTTTGCTGGACCGACAGTGGTCACATAATAATGATACAACAACACACCTCTGACCCACTCCTGTGTCTCTAAAGCACCATGGACTGCTTAAATAAAGAGACTTGCACAAGACAAATACTAAATGTAAGTTAAATGTACTTGTGCTTGACACCACGGCCTTCACTTGGTGGGCCTTGCTTAGAAGCCACAGCTAGGGTTAAATGTAAGCAAGATAAGCTAAGAATTTCACAAAACCAAGTGTTTAAGAAAGAACTGCAAATGCTGGTAAAAACTGCAGATGCTGGGAAACCAAGTGGTCACCACGACAACGCCAGATGTGGACAAAATAGCTCCTATCGGACAGAGGGACATGCAGCGCCACCTGTGGCCATCCAGGGAATTTTAAGTGCCCTCTCATCATTTTGGCCGGGTTAAAGGAGGTGTCGGATTATCAGTTGGAAAATCAGTGGTGGACTTATAATGCCTCCCTCCACTCCCTCTCTCTTCCCAACACCTTAGACTTGGGTCACGGGGACAATGTACAAACTACGTGCAGACGGCACCCGTGCTCAGGATTGAGCCTGGATCACTGGCACTGTGAGGCAGCAACTCTACCGCAGAGGATCCTGGAAGCAGCCGCAGAATCCTACGGCTTGCTTGGTCCATTCTACGTCCGAGTTGCCCTCTCTCCTGCTCCCCTGCCCCATGGCACTGTACACTTGTTCCTTTCCAAGTCTTCCTCCATGTCACTTTTCACTTCCTTCCTATCGAGCAGTTCCGCTCAATGTGGCAAAGAAAATGTCTCTGTCTCTCCCCTTCCTCTGTCAGATTCAACCGCCTGTTAACTCCCATCTCTCTCCGTTACTTCCAGACCCTCTTGAGAGAGAACACACTCATTCCATCAGTCTCCATCACTTCGAAGACCTCGGTTGGACTCCCCCTTTAGTCTCCTCTGCTTCACGGGAGGACAGCTCGGGATCTTTCCTGATTATTCCCGCAATCTCCACAAAAAGTCAGGAGTGACATGCACCAACAGAACAATGAGATTCTCACTTGTAGGTCATAAGATCATCAATGATAGGAGTAGAGTTAGGCCATTCGGCCCATCAAGTGTGCTCTGCCATTCAATCATGACTGATCTTTTTTTTTTCCCCCCCCATTCCCCATTCTCCTGCCTTCTTCCCATAATCCCTGAAGCTTGTACTAATCAATAATCTCCAGTTCCCTCCATAATGTTTGGGACAAAGACCCATCATTTATTTATTTGTCTCTGTACTCCACAATTTGAGATTTGTAATAGAAAAAAATCACATGTGGTTAAAGTGCACATTGTCAGATTTTAATAAAGGCCATTTTTATACATTTAATGAAGGCCATTTTTATACATTTTGGTTTCACCATGTAAAAATTACAGCAGTGTTTATAAATAGTCCCCCCCATGTCAGGGCACCATAATGTTTGGGACACAGCAATGTCATGTAAATGAAAGTAGTCATGTTTAGTATTTTGTTGCATATCCTTTGCATGCAATGACTGCTTGAAGTCTGCGATTCATGGACATCACCAGTTGCTGGGTGTCTTCTCTGGTGATGCTCTGCCAGGCCTGTATTGCAGCCATCTTTAGTTTATGCCTGTTTTGGGGGCTAGTCCCCTTCAGTTTTCACTTCAGCATATAAAATACATGCTCAATTGGGTTCAGATTGAGTGATTGACTTGGCCACTATAGAATTGACCATTTTTTAGCATAGTCCCTCCTGAGATGGGGTGGACTATATATAAACACTGCTGTAATTTCTACATGGTGAAACCAAAATGTATAAAAATGGCCTTTATTAAAATCTGACAATGTGCACTTTAACCACATGTGATATAGCAGTCAATATGTTCTCTGCTGTACACCTGTAGATGTTCAAGAGAGTATTCATCAAAATACAGCAGCTCCTCAGTCCTCTAAAGGAGTAGAGGCGTTGATGGGCTTGCTTTGTGATTGCATCAATGTGCTGGATCACGGCCAGGAGCTTGAAGTTGTTGATACTCTCCACCACCGACCTGTTGATGAAGACAGGTCCGTGGATCAGTGTCTTTGTCCCTTCTACAGTCAACAATATGCTCCTTGGTCTTGCTGATGTTGAGAGCAAGGTTGTCATTCTGACATTGTTCAATCAGGTTTCATAAGGAGTAGAATTAGGCCATTCGGCCCATCAATAATAATAATAATAATAATGGATGGGATTTATATAGCGCCTTTCTAATACTCAAGGCGCTTTACATCGCATTATTCATTCACTCCTCAGTCACACTCGGTGGTGGTAAGCTACTTCTGTAGCCACAGCTGCCCTGGGGCAGACTGACGGAAGCGTGGCTGCCAATCTGCGCCTACGGCCCCTCCGACCACCACCAATCACTCACACACATTCACACACAGGCAAAGGTGGGTGAAGTGTCTTGCCCAAGGACACAACGACAGTATGCACTCCAAGCGGGATTCGAACCGGCTACCTTCCGGTTGCCAGCCGAACACTTAGCCCATTGTGCCATCTGTCGTCCCAATACTCCGCCATTTAATCATGGCTGATCTATCTCTCCCGCCGAACCCCATTCTCCTGCCTTCTCCCCATAATTTCTGATACCCGTACTAATCAAGAATATCCACTGACTTGGCCTCCGCAGCCTTCTGTGGCAAATCATTCCACAGATTCACCACCCTCTGATGAAATGAATTTCTCCTAATCTCCTTCCTAAGAGAACGTCCTTTAATTCTGAGGCTGTGACCTCTGGTCCTGGACTCTCCCACTGGTGGAAACGTCTCCAAACTCTCAGTTGGTGGAAGGGGGCTGATGTCCTTGTTGTTCTTCCCTTCTTGTTGACCAGGTCCGCTGGGATTCAGCCATCAATGATCGGGCTGGAAGATGGCGTCGACCCCAGGCTTCAACGCCACGGTGCTCACCTCAGTCCCACCCTCCACGTTCGACAACACCGCCAACCCGCTCGCCGGCCAGGGGGAGGCGACCACGTTCAACGGCTCAGACTGCTTCAATCCGCTGGGAAAGCCAGTCGCGCATCTGCGGAATAGTTTCGGAGGCATCCCTACTGTCCTACTCATTTACTTCATCCTCTTCTGGGTAAGTGGTGGGCATTGCCAAGCGAGCCGGCCAGATGCAGCCCAGTCCATCGCACAGTCCCGCCTCCCCACCCCACGCTGCCTCATCAAGGCCATCAGCATAATCGAGGATGAGTCGCACCCTGGCCACTCCCTCTTCTCCCCTCTCCCATCAGGCAAGAGGTACACTCCAGATTCAGGGATGGTTGCTATGGGGCACCTGAACCATCCCACCACAGCCAGAGAGCAGAGCTGAACTACTATCTACCTCATTGGAAACCCTCAGACTATCTTTGATTGGACTTTCTTCCCTTAATCATGTATCTATACCCTGTAAATGGCTCGATTGTAATCATGTATTGTCTTCCTGCTGAGCGGTTAGCTCACAACTAAAGCTTCTCACGGTTCCTTGGTAAAGGTGACACTAAACTAAACTCGCACTGAAACTCAGCTGCAGAGAAAGAGCTGATAAGAAAAATGCAAGGGCCGCAAATGAGGTAGATTGGAAGATCAGGAATTCCCTGATGGTTGAGGAGAAACCTGATAGAGGTATATACAATTATGAGAGGCATGGATAGGGTAGACATTCAGAACCTTTTCCCCGGGATGGAGATTTCGAAAGACTGGAGGACAAACCTTGAAATTGAGAGGCGCAAAGTTTAAAGAGATGTGCGGGGGTGGGACTGATTGTATGATCGCCATTCAAAACCCCCACGTCACCTACCCACCTATCAGTCGCCAGGGTTTGTCTGGCCTGCCCCCCCCCCCCCCACCTCTCATCCAGCTTTCTCGCCCCCCCCCCCCCCCCCGCCTCCACCACTACAACTGGTCTGGATACGTGTTCCGACCAGAAACACCGTATGTCCACTTCCCACCACAGATGCTGCCTGACCCAGTGAGTCACTCCAGCACTTTATGTTTTGCTCCAAGATTTGGTTTTAGGCTTAGTGTTGATTATTGTCACGTGTACCGAGGTACGATGACAAACCTTGCTGTGCATGCTGTTCAATCAGATCAGATACTACGACACGTGACTACAATCAAATCCACCATGAGTACAAAGGGAGTCTGTGCCGAACATGATGCCAACACCAACTCACAGTGAAAACAATCCAAGGCTGAAGAGGGGTCCCGACCTGAAACGTCACCTATCCATGTTCTCCAGAGATGCCGCCTGGCCCGCTGAGTTACTCCAGCACTTCTGTCCTGGCATCACATCACTCCAGTCCTCAAACAACTTCACTGGCTTCCCATCTCCCACCGGATCACCTACAAAATCCTGGTCCTCACCTACAAAGCCCTCCACCATCTGGCCCCCCCATATCTCACTGACCTCCTCTCCCCCTACCAACCCTCACGGTCCCTCAGATCCACACCAGCCGGTCTCCTCTCCATCCACAAGTCCAACCTCCGCAGTTTTGGGGACAGAGCCTTCTCCAGGGCAGCTCCCAGGCTCTGGAACTCCCTCCCCCAACTGATCCGCAATTCCGTGTCCCTCACCATCTTCCAGTCCCGCCTCAAGACCCATCTCTTCACCTCTGCCTATCCTTAGCCCCACGTCCCCGTCCCTTTTCATCTGTGCATTAATTGCCTCATACTGTGTTTTGTATTGAATTCTGTCTTTACTTTGTGTACTAGTCATGTCTCTACTATTTATTTCATTCCGCTTACATGTTTTTCCTCTACATGCTCAATTTATGTAAGGTGTCCTTGAGACTCTTGAAAGGCGCCCATAAATAAAATTTATTATTATTATTATTATTATTCTGTCCAACCTCTCTCTCTCTATAACTAACACCCCCTAATCTAGGTATCATTGATGTATTTAATAAACACAAGATGCTGAACAGGCAGCATCTCTGGAGAGAAGGAATGGGTGACGTTTTGGGTTGAGACCCTTCTTCAGACCCGCAACCATCCTCTCCAGAGATGCTGCCTGTCCCGCTGAGTTACCCAAGCATTTTGTGCCTGTCTTCTGTGTAAACCAGCATCTGCAGTTCCTTCCTACACACTGATGTGTTTAGTTTAGTTAAGTGATACAGCGCGAGAGACAGGCCCTTCGGCCCACCGGGTCCGTGCCGACCAGCGATCCCTGCATATAAATCCTATCCTACACCCACTAGGGACAATTTTTACATTTATACCGAGCTAATTAACCTCCAAACCTGCACGTCTTTGGAGTGTGGGAGGAAACTGGAGATCTCGGAGCAAACCCACGCAGGTCACGGGGAGAACGTACAGACTCCGTACAGACAGCGCCCGTAGTCGGGATCGCACCCGGGTCTCCGGCACTGTAAGTGCTGTAAGGCAGCGACTCCACCGTGCCGGACTAATGGTGGCATTTGATCCGGGCTGACTCTCGTGTTGTCTCTTGCAGATCCTGATCACCATATTTTCCCTACTGAGGAAGAAAGCCTGGGATTATGGACGCGTTGCCCTCTTTGCTGTCAACGTCAGGTGACTACACAGAACTTTTGCCAAGACAGGGGGTGCAGCCAGTTACTGACACGTCAGGCGAGACTAAGCAACATCCGTCTAGTTTAAAGATACAGCACAGAAACAGGTTCTTCAGCTGATCGAGTCCACGCCGAGCAGCGATCAGCTGTTTACACACTATTTCTACGTAATCCCACTTTCCCATCCATACCCTTCACACTAGGGGGGCAATTTACAGAGGATCGATTGGGACGTCTTTGGGATGTGGGAGGAAACCGGAGCACCCGGAGGAAACCCACGCGGTCCGTACGGAGAATCCTACAGTACAAATGGCTTTGCTTTTGCAGGTCTGACACATTCCAGTCCCCAATCCCTTGTTATAAAGAAGAACATACAACATAGGAGCAGCATTAGGCCATACAGCCCACCAAGTCTACTCCGCCATTCAATGATGACTGATATATTTTCCCCCCTCAACCCCATTCTCTTGCCTTCCCCCCCCCCCCCCCCCCCCCATAACCTTTAACATCCTTACTGGTCACGATGAGAAAGTGGGATAACATAGAACGGGTGACTCAGTGGGCCGAAGGGACTGTTTCCATGTTGTATCTCCAAACTAAACTAAAGTGACCAATTAATATTCGACTCGCAGTCATTTTCCCCAGGGTAGAGGACTCTAAAACTAGTGTGTATGCATGTTCATAAGTTCTAGGAGCAGAATTAGGCCATTCGGCCCATCAAGTCTACTCCGCCATTCAATCATGGCTGATCTATCTCTCCCTCCTAACCCCATTCTCCTGCCTTCTCCCCATAACCCCTGACACCCGTACTAATCAAGAATCTATCTATCACTGCCTTAAAAAACTGACTTGGCTTCCACAGCCTTCTGTGGCAAACATAGGCGGAAATCCCAGGGGGGGGGGGGGAAGACAAGGGGGACAAGTCCCCCCCCCCCCCCCCGTGTTTTGAGAGGTGGGGGACAATCCCCCCCCATGTTTTGTAATTCGGTGAAAAAACTATAAAAAATCTCCGCTTCCCACGAGACAGTGGGGGTAGGACTGCTGATCGAGGGAGGGCGCCGATTGGACGAGAGAGACGTCAGTCAGCAGACAATGGTGGGGGGGGGCGGGGCATGATGATTCAGCGCGATGATTGGAGGAGGGAGGTGTCGGTCAGAGGCGGAGGTAGGGGGTTGGGACTGAGGATAGAGCGCGGTGATTGGAGGAGGGAGACGTCCTGGTGGATCAAAGATCATAGAGCGGAGCTGGAACCGTCCCGTTCGCGGGGCTTTTCATCGCCCGTCCTAAAATCGGCCGCGGCATCTTCCATCGCCCTGCGGTCAAATTGCTGCGTCGAGGCGATTGAGGCTTCCCGATGCTGAAGCCCCTGCCGGGCAATGGAATATCCCGCGGCCAGTTGTAAGCGATGAAAGGCCCCGCGAATGGGCCGATTCAAGCCCCACGATTCGGGGCGGACGAAGCTGCTGTTGCTGCAGTTCGGAATTGGTCACCAACCAGGTCTGCTCTCGATGTTATCGTCCACAGGGCCCAGGGCTGAAGCCTCCGAAGCCTCGCGCATGTATGTGTGTGTGCGCGCGCGAGGTGCCAAAGAATTGTGTGTCCCCCCCCCCCCCCCCCCATGTTTTGCCAGCAACTTCCGCCCCCTGGTGGCAAAGAATTCCACAGATTCACCACCCTGTTGTTTGTAGTTTGCAGTATTAACCCTGGCATGTGGTAGGTGGGTACAGGTGAGGGGAGAAGGGGATGTGATTAGCAGATGGGATGGGTAGTACTGTCCGACCCACCGAGTTCCTCCAGAACTTTGTTTTAAAATTACAGCAACCGCAGTTCTTTGTTTCTCCATTTAGTTCTGGGACACTGATGTCCCCTAGTGGAGTAATAGAAATACTCTGAGACTTCACTTCATTTTATTGCAGTCATAAGTGAAAGGAGCAGAATTAAGCCATCCGGCCCATCAAGTCTACACCAGCATTCAATCATGGCTGATCTATCTTTCACTCCTAACCCCATTCTCCTGCCTTCTCCCCATATCCGCTGACACCTGCACTAATCAAGAATCTATCTATCTCTGCCTTAAATATATCCACTGACTTGGCCTCCACAGTCTTCTGTGGCAATGAATTCCGCAGATTCACCACCCTCTGACTAAAGAAATCCCTTCTCATCTCCTTTCTGAAGGCACACCTTTAATTCTGAGGCTGTGCCCTCTGGTCCTAGACTCACCCACTAGTGGAAACATCCTCTCCACATCCACTCTTTCCAAGCCTGTGTGTATTTCTGCATGGATGTGTGTGTGTGTGTGTGTGTGTGCGCACCTGGCAGTGCGTGTGCATGTATGTGGACATGTATACATATGTATGGGAATGTGTTTGTATGTGGCGGTGTGCGTGTGTGTCTATATGCGTTTAGTTTACAGCACGGAAACAGGCCCTTCAGCCCACCGAGTCCGCGCCGACCAGTGATTACTGCATACTAACACTATCCTACACACAAATTAGTGACAGCTTTTACACTTATACCAGACCAATTAACATACACGACTGGATGTCTTTGGAATGGGGGAGGAAACCGTAGATCTCAGAGGAAACCCACGCAGGTAATGGGGAGAACGTACAAACTCCGTACTGACAGCACCTGTGGTCGGGAACATGGGTCTCTGGCGCTGCAAGCGTTGTAAGGCAGCAACTCTTCCACTGCGCCACCGTGCCGCACGTATGTGCGTGTATGTCACATGTGTGTGTGTGTACAAGACACTCCTGCCCCACTGACTACAGCCTCTTCCCCCTGCAGCCACCCTGAGGACGAACTCAACACCTACCAGCGATTCACCTCCCCCTCCTCCTCCAGCGAGCACCTAGTGAATGATGTGGTGAGTACCAGCCTTCCTCCGACCTTCCCTGTTCTGCCCCTCCCCCCGACCAGCCCCTCCCCAACCAGCCCCTCCCCCCGACCAGCCCCTCCCCCTGACCTTTCCCCCCAACCAGCCCCTCCCCCTGACCTTTCCCCCCAACCAGCCCCTCCCCCTGACCTTTCCCCCCAACCAGCCCCTCCCCCTGACCTTTCCCCCCAACCAACACCTCCCCCTGACCTTTCCCCCCGACCTTTCCCCCCACCCAGCCCCTCCCCCTGACCTTTCCCCCCAACCAGCCCCTCCCCCTGACCTCCCCCCCCAACCAGCCCCTCTCCCTGACCTTTCCCCCCAACCAGCCCCTCCCCCTGACCTTTCCCCCCAACCAGCCCTCCCCCTGACCTTTCCCCCAACCAGCCCCTCCCCCGACCATCCCCCTCCCCCGACCATCCCCCTCCCCCGACCAGTTCTCCCCCGACCAGCCCCCCCCCCCGACCTCCAACACGACCTGCCCCTCGTCTCCACCGAAATTAGGTGAAAGGGGAAAGTTTTAATAGCCACCTGAGGGGCAACTGTTTCACACAGGGCGGTGGGTATGTGGAACGAGCTGCCAGAGGAGGTAGTTGAGGCAGGGACTAAAACAACAGTTAAAAGCAATTGGACTGGTACATGTAGAGGAAAAGGTTTTGAGGGATTATGGGATAAACGCGGGCAGGTGGGACTAGCGTAAATGGGGCATCTTGGTCTGCATAGATAATTGGGCTGAATGGCCTGTTTCCATGCTGTATGACTGTGTTGCTCTAAACAAATTGAAGTTTAAAAACACTAATATTGGTGCCGAAATTCCAAACTCCTTCGTGCAACTAAGACAGTCCACAGTTTATGGTTTGTGGACAAAAATGCAGGAGAATCTCAGCCGGTGAGGCAGCATCTATGGAGCAAAGGAAATAGGCGATGTTTCGGGTCGAGACCCTTCTTCAGAGTTCTTAAACAGCTTATAGTTTGGTTAGTGTTGTGCAGTGTTCAAGAGCCTGATGGTTGTTGGGAAGAAACTGTTCTTGAACCTGGTCCTCAGGCTCCTGCACCTTCACCCAGAGGGTAGTAGTGAGATGAGAGCGTGGCCAGGGTGGTGTTGGTCCTTGTTTATATTGGCTGCCTTTTTGAGAGGGTTTGATGACCTAAAATGAGTGTGAACGGGTGATCGATGATTGGCGTGGTCTCGTTGAGCCGAGACACACTGGGCATTTTCAAAGTGGAGATTGATAGGTTCTTGATCAGGAAGGGCTCCAGTTGCAGAGCCTGCGGAACTGAGATCGCGGAGCTGGCCAACTTCGGAGCGGGAAGAGCTGTGGTGGCGCGCGGCTGCGACCCGACATTTGGAGTTGGGAGGCACCGGCCGCAGACCCGGTGGACGGGAACATCGGGAGCTCGCAGGTCCCTGGTGGGAGACCGCTTTTCCGAGCTCCGCAACGGCGACTTCTCCCGCTGGAATCGTGGGTTTAAAGGACATGGAGCCGGGGCCTAACATCGCCCGGCGTGGCTTAAACGGCCTCAGGACTTACCATCGCCCGCCGGGGGCTTTAACATCGGAGCCCCAGTTCACCTCGACACTGCAGTTGGACTGCTGGACCACGGGAGAAGGAACAAAGGGAAGAGATAAAGACTTTGCCTTCCATCACAGTGAGGAGATGTTGGAGATTCACTGTGATGGATGTTTATGTAAACTGTGTTAAGTGTGGGTCTTGGATTGTTTTGTAATGTAAAAAACTGTAGAAATGATATTTCGTTCAAACCTAGGTTTGAATGACAATAAATTGCATTCTATTCTATTCTATTTACAATTTTACTGAAGCCAATTTAACCTGCAAACCTGTAGATCTTTGGAGTGTGGGAGGAAACCGGAGCAGGTCACACGGGGAGAACGTACAAACTCCGTACAGACAGCACCCATAGTCGGGATCGAACCCGGGTCTCTGGCACTGCAGCTCTACCGCTGCGCCACCGTGCCGCACAACAGCTGTCTTTGTGGGCCGAAGGGCCTTTCCCCACACTGCATCTCCAAACCAAAGCCTCCTGCCGAGGGAGTATCCTTGATGGACTGCGGCTCTGGGTGGTATCTTTTGTTGCTGGGAGTTGGACTTGCTGGAGCAGGCCCAGGGTGGGGGGGTGGGATGTGATGCGATGCAGGAGCCCAGCCCATACTGACCGATCCTCTGTCTCTCTCTCCCGCAGGGCCATTGCTCGTGGCTGGTCAACACCTTCTCCATGATGTGAGTGTCAGACCTGCTGGCGGGAGCTCGAAGATGCCCACCCACCTACCCTCTCGGGGGGAGCGGGGATGGGTGCAGGGTCTTCCACAGAAAAAGGATTGCCGATCTAAGTCCTGATGTAGGGTCTTGACCCGAAACGTCGACCATTCCCTCCGATCCCCACAGACGCTGCCTGACCCGCTGAGTACCTCCAGCAGATTGCATAGTTTAATTTAGTTTAGAGATATAGCATGAAAACAGGCTCTTTATACCAACAATAGACACAAGATGCTGGAGTAACTCAGCGGGACAGGCAGCATCTCTGGAGAGAAGCAATGGGTGACGACTCTCTGAGACCCTTCTTCTGTCTGAAGAAGGATCTCGACCCGAAACGTCACCCATTGCTTCTCTCCAGAGATGCTGCCTGTACCTGCTGAGTTACTCCAGCATTTTGGGTCTGTCTTCGGTTTAAACCAGCATCTGCAGTTCCTTCCTACACTCTTCAGCCCAACAAGTCCGCGCCGACCAGCGATCCCCGTACACCAGTTCTATCCTACACACTAGGGACAATTTATGGAGGCCAATTAACCTACAAACCTTTGGGATGTGGGAAGAAACCGGAGCACCCGGAGAAAACCCGTGCGGACACAAAGAGAGGGCGCAAACTCCTCACGGACAGCACCTGCAGCCCGGATCGAACCCGGGTCTCCGGCGCTGTAAGGCAGCAACTCTTCCGTTGCTTCACCGTGCCGCCCTTGTTGGTTGCTCTAGATGCAGGTTTACAAAAAAGTCACAGAATCTTGGAGTAACTCAAAGGGTCAGGCAGCATCTCTGGAGAATATGGATAGGTGCACATCATACACTCACACGCACACACACACACATACATGCACACGCACACACACTCACAGTCACACACACTCATGCATAACCCTCTTCCCCCACACACACACACGTGTGCACTCTCTTACATATACACATAAGCGCACACACACACACACACACACACACACACACACACACACACACACACACACACACACACACACGCACACACACACACACACACACACGGGATGCATCACAGCTTGGTTTGGGAACAGCTCCATCCAAGACCGGGAGAAATTGTAGCGAATTATAGACGCAGCCCAGACCATCACACAAACCACTGACCCCGTTTATACCTCACGCTGCCTCGGCAAGGCCAGCAGCATAATCATGGACGAGTCGCACCCTGGCCACTCCCTCTTCTCCCCTCTCCCATCGGGCAAAAGGTACAGAAGTGTGAAAACGCACACCTCCAGATTCAGGGACAGTTTCTTCCCAGCTGTTATAATAATAATAATAATAAATTTTATTTAATGGGCGCCTTTCAGACATCTCAAGGACACCTTACATAGATCAGTAGGAATAAAAACATATAATCAGAATAAAATAAGTAATAAAGACATCACAGAGACACAAATTAAAAACAGAATTCAGTCCAAAAACAGAAAATCAAAACACAATCAGGCAATCGAAACATCCTACCACCATTAGAGAACAGTCTGAAAAACCATCTACCTCATTGGTGACCCTCGGACTATCCTTGATCGGACTTTGCTGGCTTTACCTTGTACTAAACGTTATTCCCTTATCATGTATCTATTGTGTAAGATTGTGATCATGTATTGTCTTTCTGCTGACTGGTTAGCACGCAACAAAAGGAATGCTACAAAAAGGTTAGCATATGATGAGGGTTTGATAGCACTGGGCCTCTACTCACTGGAGTTCAGGTTGAGGGGGGACCTCATTGAAATTACAGAATAATGAAAGGCATAGATAGAGTGGATGTGGAAAGGATGTTTCCACTGGTGGGAGAGTCTAGAACCAGTCATAGCCACAGGATTAAAGGGTGCTCTTTTAGAAAGGAGGTGAGGAGGAACTTCTTTAGTCAGAGGGTAGTTAATCTGTGGAGGCCAAGTCAGTGGGTATTGTTTATGGCAGAGATGGACAAATTCTTGATTAGAACGGGTGTCAAGGATTATGGGGAGAAGGCAGGAAAATGGGAATAGTAGGCAGGGACAAGCCGTGATTGAATGGCGGAGTAGACTCGATGGTCCAAATGGCCTAATTCTACTCGTATAACTTGTGAACTTGTGAGAAGCTTTTCACTGTACCTCGGTACATGTGACAATAAACCAAACTAAAGTAAAACTGAATCACACACTCTCGCTCACTCAGACCCCTCTTGTTGCATGCTCTGTCGCAGGGACAGTGAACTACAGGAGCAGTGCGGAGACGATGCCATGCTGTACCTGTCCTTCCAACGCCACCTCATTGTCATCCTCATCGCCATGAGTGTCATGTCCGTGGGAATCATCCTGCCCGTCAACCTCTCCGGCAGCCTGTTGAGTAAGTGTGCGCCCCACACTCTTGCGCTGTGCACTCCTGTAAATGGCTCGATTGTGATCGTGTGTAGGAAAGAACTGCAGATGCTGGTTTAAATCAAATGCTGGAGTAACTCAGCAGGACGGGCAGCATCTCTGGAGAGAAGGAATGGGTGACGTCTCTGGTCAAGACCCTTCTTCAGACTGATGTCAGGGGAGTGGGCGGGACAGATCAGTACCTGATTGTAATCATGCATTGTCTTTCTGCTGAATGGTTAGCACGCAACAAAAAGCTTTCCACTGTACCTCGCTACACGTGGCAATAAACTGAACTGGGATCTGAAAATGGGATCCAGAGATGCCGCCTGGCCCGCTGAGTTACTCCAGCATTTTGCGTCTCTCTCCAGTGTTAAACCAGCATCTGCTGTTCCTTCCCATACATTCAGAATGGAAAACTGGTTACATAGAAACATAGAAAATAGGTGCAGGAGGAGGCCATTCGGCCCTTCAAGCCAGCACCGCCATTCATTGTGATCATGGCTGATCGTCCCCAATCAATAACCCGTGCCTGCCTTCTCCCCATATCCCTTGACTCCACTAGCCCCTAGAGCTCTATCTAACTCTCTCTTAAATCCATCCAGTGACTTGGCCTCCACTGCCCTCTGTGGCAGGGAATTCCATAAATTCACAACTCTCTGGGTGAAAACGTTTTTTTTTTCCTCACCTCAGTCTTAAATGACCTCCCATTTATTCTAAGACTGTGGCCCCCTGGTTCTGGACTCGCCCAACATTGGGAACATTTTTCCTGCATCTAGCTTGTCCAGTCCTTTTATAATTGTATATGTTTCTATAAGATCCCCCTCATCCTTCTAAACTCCAGTGAATACAAGCCTAGTCTTATCAATCTTTCCTCATATGACAGTCCCGCCATCCCAGGGATCAATCTCGTGAACCTACGCTGCACTGCCTCAATCACAAGGATGTCCTTCCTCAACTTAGGAGTCCAAAACTGTACACAATACTCTAGATGTGGTCTCACCAGAGCCCGATACAACTGCAGAAGAACCTCTTTACTCCATTGTTGTGGGAGTGGGAACTGCGATTCTGGGTCGCCATGGAAACCCGTGCTGTTCATGGGCCCGTTGACGGGCTTTGATGCTGTGTTGCAAGTTTAACTCTTTCCACTTTGATCTGCAGCCAACGATCCTGAACTTTTTGGCAGAACTACAATTGGAAACATAAAAATCAAGTAAGTACCCTGAGAAGATGTTGACTTGGCAACCGTCACTAACTAAACTAACTCTAACTCAACTCTATAAACTATGGACTGTCTTAGTTGCACCAAGGACTTTGGAGTTTCTGCACTTATATTCATGTTTTTAAATTTAACATTGTGGAGAGTCACAGTCATACAGCATGGAAACAGGCCATTCAGCCCAACTTTCTACGCTGACCAAGATGCCCCATTTGAGCTAGTCCCAATTGTCCATGTTTATCCCATATCCCTTCAAACCTTTCCTACCCGTGTCCCTGTCCAAATGCCTTTTAATTATTGTTTTAGTACCCGCCTAAACTACCTCCTTTGGCAGCTTGTTCCATGCATCCACCACCCTCAGAATGGAAAGGTTGCTCCCTGGGTTCCTATTCAATCTCTCCACTCTCTCCTTAAACCTATGTCCTCTGGATCTTGATTGCCCTACTCTGGGTGACAGACTCTGTCCGCTTCCCTCATGTGATGAGCTGTGGTGTTAATGCAACGTAACCCTGAGCCCTGTGTGTGTGCTGGTGATCTGACGAAGGCCACGTTCTCAGCGTGCACGTTTTGCGTTTGCAGGAATGACATCCTGTGGCTTCACACCGTCTTTGCCGTCATCTACCTGCTGCTGACCGTGCTGGTGCTGAGGCACCACGCCTCCTCCACCAGATACACCGGAGAGGACGTGGTGAGGCTCAACCTGCCGCCGATATCCCCGTCGCAAACGTTGCAACGATGCGCGGAGTGTGTCCTCATCTTCCGCAGGTCCACCTCCGGCCCGGTCAAGGCGACAACCTTGGCTGCTCAAGCCCACAGGTCCAACGTGGTCCTTGTCTGAGTGCTCAGCGTCAATGGGCGAGGGGAACTCGTGGAGACGGAGAAATGCAGAGAGGTAGAGATAGAGTCGTAGTGAGTAGAGATAGAGGGGGAGAGAGATAGAGGGGGAGAGGGATAGAGGGGGAGAGGGATAGAGAGGGAGAGGGATAGAGGGGGAGAGGGATAGAGGGGGAGAGGGATAGAGGGAGTGGGATAGAGGGGGAGAGGGATAGAGGGGGAGAGAGATAGAGGGGGAGAGAGGGGGAGAGGGAGAGAGATAGAGAGGTAGTGGGGTAGAGGGTAGAGGGGTAGAGTCGTGGTTGCAGACATATAGAGACACGGAGACGATGTTATAGTCACAGAGACCGTAGAGTCAGAGCTTCATAGAGACATCGTGACTTAGAGTCATAGAAACATAGATACAGTGTGGTAACAGGCCCTTCGGCCCAACATGCCCAATCCGTCCAACATCCCCCATCTACACTGGTCCCACCTGCCTGCGTTTGGCCCATGTCCCTCCAAACCTGTCCCTATCCATGTGCTTGTATAAATGCTTCTCAACGTTGGGATAGTCCCAGCCTCAACTACCTCCTCTGGCAGCTCGTTCCATACACCCACCACCCTTTGTGTAATAAAGATACCCCTTGGGTTCCTATTAAATCTTTCCCCCTCTCAGTACACCACTACAAAGCTATGTCCTCGGGTTCTCGATTCACCTACTCTGGGCAAGAGACTACCCCTCAATCTAATTCTCTCATGATTTTATACACCTCAATAAGATCACACCTCATCCTCCTGTGCTCCAAGGAATAGAGTCCCAGCCTGCTCAACTTCTCCCTATAGCTCACACCCCCTAGTCCTGGCAACATCCTCGGAAAACTTCTCTGCACCCTTTCCAGCTTGACACCATGTATCCTATAACACGGTGCCCAGAACTGAACACAATACTCTAAATGTGGCCCCACCAATGTTGTATATAACTGCAACATGACCTCCCAACTTCTATACTCGATACTCAGGCCGATGAAGGCCAGTGTACCAAAAGGCTTTTTGACCACCCGATCTACCTGCCACACCTAGTTCTGCTTCATGCCAACCTCCAGCTGTGCACACTCAATCTGGGCACATGGCCACCTCAATCTGGGCACATCTGCAGCTTTATGGGACTTTGGTGCATTGAAAATATTGCACGCAGTTTAGTTTAGTTTAGCGATGCAGCGGGGAAACAGGCCCTTCGGCCCGCCCTGGTCCACCCTGTACCTTAGTTCCATCCCTACAGACTGGGGACAATTTACAGAGGGCCAATTAATTCACAAACCTGCACGTCTTTGGGATGTGGGAGGAAACCAGAGCATCCGGAGAAAACCCACGCGGTCGCAGGGAGAACGTGCAAACTCCGTGCGGGCAGCACCCGTAGTCGGGACGGAGCCCGGGTCTCTACCGCTGCGCCACCGTTACTGGGAGGGTGTGGAGACGTTCGATCGACGTGGAGGGAGGGAGCAGAGGAGCTGTACCAAACTAAAACTCAAGGAGAAACCGGCCAGTTGGTCTGTTGAGCAAGTTGCCCATCGCACCGCGCTGACATGCCGGCACGCCTCGGTCTCATCTTGTGTCTGTCTTTCGCAGGTGAAACGCACACTATTCATAGCGAGGATACCGAAGCAGGCCAATGAGGAGACCATAGGCAGACACCTCAGGTGGGTGGAAGGTGGATTCAGGACCACAGGTAGGCACATGAGTGGAAGGTGGAGTGGAGACAAGGAGGAGTGGCAACCAGAGGCACACACTTCTGGTGCTGGGGCCCACTGGCAGGCACATCAGGTGGGTGACCGCGGGCACTTACAGTCCCTGCCAACATCTGGGCTTGTACACTCTGGAGTTTAGAAGGATGAGAGGGGATCTTATTGAAACGTATAAGATTATTAAGGGTTTGGACGCGCTAGAGGCATGAACCATGTTCCCGATGTTGGGGGAGTCCCGAACCAGGGGCCACGGTTCAAGAATAAGGAGTAAGCCATTTAGAACGGAGATGAGGAAACACTTTTTCACACAGTTGTGAGTGTGGAATTCTCTGCCAGTTCTCTAGATACTTTCAAGAGAGAGTTAGATAGGGCTCTTAAAGATAGCGGAGTCAGAGGGCAGTGGAAGCCAATTCTCTGGGTTCTTTTAAGAGAGAGCTAGATAGAGCTCTTAAAGATAACGGAGTCAGGGGATATGGGGAGAAGGCAGGAACGGGGTACTGATTATGAATGATCAGCCATGATCACATTGAATGGCGGTGCTGGCTCGAAGGGCTGAATGGCCTCCTGCACCTATTGTTTATTGTCTATCTTACTGAGGGTCACAGGGGAAGTAAGGCATGGAGTTGGTGCCGTCTAACTTCAGGATATTGGGCATCTGTGTGAAGGGAGGTGCAGCTAATACCAGTGTGATGGGGCTGTGTAGAAGGAACTTCACTCTGTATTGAGCTATGGGAGTGATGGGACGGTATGGAGGGAGCCTCACTCTGTATCTAACCCTTGCTCTGGGAGTGTGTGATGGGTCAACATGGAGGGCGCTTCACTCTGGACCTAGTCTCTGGTGTTATGTTGGGGGTAGAGTTGACCAGGATGTGGAGAGGCCGTGCATTGACTGGCTGCTGGTTCACAGTGAGCATGAGGGCCCAGCTGCTCTCTGTGGCGAGCGGTGGGCAACATCGGTGGGCTTCTCTCTGAGCCCTTGCTGCCGTCAGCCCGCTCTCCACACTGTGCCAGTGACTCCCATCTCTCTTCCACAGGGAGGCCTACCCAACGTGCACCGTTCTGGAGGTCCAGCTTTGCTACGATGTGGAGTTCCTGATGGAGTTGAATGCCCGGTGGTAAGATGTTCTCAATGTTTAGGAACCTGTTACTCCCCATAGAGTCATAGATTACACAGGGGAAGAGTTGTAGCTGAGTCGCGCCTCCAGAACGCTTCTTCCCCTCTGTTATCAGGCTTCTGAACGGTCCTTCCATGAACTAGGCCTCTGTCCGATTCACCTCTACCCCATTGCGGACATTGGACTTTGTCTGTGGAACTGGTGCGCTACAATGCTGAGAACTATATCCTGCACTCTGTACCTTCCCCTTTGTTCTACCCATTGTACCTGAAGTTTGCTTGCTTGCATTTATGTATAGCATTATCTGATCTGTTTGGATAGCAGGCAGAGCAAAGCTTTTCACTGTACCTCGGCACATGTGACACTAATCAACCTGATCCTAATTCCCTCTTCTCCCCTCTCCCGTCGGGCAGAATGTACAGAAGCACCACCAGACTCAGGAACAGCTTCTTCCCCTCTGTTATCAGGCATCTGAACTGTCCTTCCATAAGCTAGGGTACTGTCCAAATTTTCCAATCCACTCCCTGGAACTGCTGAGAAATTAAAATCTGCACTCTGGTTATTTATCTCTTTGCTCCTACCTGTTAGGTTTAGTTTAGACATACAGAGCGGAAACAGGCCATTCGGCCCACTGGGTCTGCGCCCACCAGCGATCCCCGCACATTAATACTATCCTACACACACTGGGGACAATTTACCAAGCCAATTAACCCACATACCTGCACGCTGAAGAAGGGTTTCGGCCCAAAACGTTGCCTATCACCTTCACTCCATAGATGCTGCTGCACCCGCTGAGTATCTGCAGCACTTTTGTCTACCTTCTTTGGAGTCTGTTATACTCAAGGTCGACCTGAATGTATTCATGACTAGTATTATCTGATCTGATTGTGGATGATCAGCCATGATCACATTGAATGGCAGTGCTGGCTCACAGGGCCGAATGGCCTACTCCTGTACCTATTGTCTATTATCTATTGAATAGCATGTACAACAAAGGCTTTACTCTGTACCTCAGTACACGTGACAGTAATAGACCTGAACCTAGAGACACAGAGCTGTACAACATGCAACAGGCCCTTCGGCCCAACTTGCCCATGCTTAGCCAGTTGCTATTTCAAATGTCTGCATTTGGTCCCTATCCCTCTAAACCCTTCCTATCCATATATCTGTCCTAGAGCCTTTTATTGAGTACATATTTATTAGCCAAGTATGTACACATACAAGGGATTTGCCTTGGTGCTTTGTTCGCTTGTAACAGAAATGATAATTGCACCCGTTGCTGCTTCCATGGCGACCAACTTTAAATATCTCAGCAGGCGACCACGTTCCCCGATTAGTTCTCTGAGGGTCACCCAGGGTGGGGGGGGACGAGAGATTGATCTTAAGTGGAGGCGTGGGTGAGGTTTGGTTTAGTTTAGTTTAGAGATACAGCGAGGAAACAGGCCCTTCGGCCCACCGAGTCCGCGTTGACCTGTGATCACCACACACTAGCATTATCCTACACACTGGAGACAACTTACAAGTTTTACCAAAGCCAATCAGTACAAACCTATAGGTAGACAAAAGTGCTGGAGAAACTCAGCGGGTGCAGCAGCAGACAGATGGCACAATGGGCTAAGTGTTCGGCTGGCAACCGGAAGGTAACCGGTTCGAATCCCGCTTGGAGTGCATACTGTCGTTGTGTCCTTGGGCAAGACATTTCACCCACCTTTGCCTGTGTGTGAATGTGTGTGAGTGATTGGTGGTGGTCGGAGGGGCCGTAGGCGCAGATTGGCAGCCACGCTTCCATCAGTTTGCCCCAGGGCAGCTGTGGCTACAGAAGTAGCTTACCACCACCGAGTGTGACTGAGGAGTGAATGAATAATGCGATGTAAAGCGCCTTGAGTATTAGAAAGGCGCTATATAAATCCCATCCATCATCATCATCATCTATGGAGCGAAGGAAATAGGCAACGTTTCGGGCCGAAACCCTTGGGTTTCGGCCCGAAACGTTGCCTATTTCCTTCACTCCATAGATGCTGCTGCACCCGCTGAGTTTCTCCAACGCTTTTGTCTACCTTCGATTTTTCCAGCATCTGCAGTTCCTTCTTAAACGGTACAAACCTGTTGTTGGAGTGTGGGAGGAAACCGGAGCACCCGGAGAAAACCCACGCGGTCACAGGGAGAACGTACAAACTCCGTACAGAAAGTTGGTTTACACCAAAGATGCTGGACAGAAGGTCTCGGTGGTGCAGTGGGGGGCTGGGGGAAGGTGGGGGGAGGGGGGAAAGGTGGCATCCTGACGTGGGTGTGGTCTTCTTGCAGGGTGGCAGCGGGCCACAGTCGAGACTACTACAGAGCGCTGATCCTAGACAGAGGACGCAGAGTCTACATCAACCCGAAACTGTGCGGCCATTTCTGCTGCTGCAGCTTCAGAGGATGCGAGCAGGTGTGGTGGTAACCCCCCTCTCCCCCTCTCCCCCTCCCCCCCCCGTCCCCCCGCCTGCCTCAACACCGCTTCGGGGGGGAGCAGGGAGAGGCGCGGCGGGCTCTTGTACCAGAGAGGAAGGGACTGTAACGGGGGGGGGGGGGGGGGGGGGGGGGAGGAGGATGGTCACTCTGCGTGGGGTCAGAAGGGCCATTGAGTCATACAGCACGGAAACAGGCCCTTCGGCCCAACCAGTCCATACCAACCAAGATGCCCCATCTGTGCTTGTCCCATCTCGGTTAACCCCGTCCGGCAGAAGGTACAGAAGCTTGAAAGCGCGCACCACCAGACTCAGGAACAGCTTCTTCCCCTCTGTTATCAGGCTTCTGAACGACCCTTCCATAAGCTAGGGTACTGTCTGATTCACCTCTACCCCATTGCGGACATTGGACTTTGTCTGTGGAACTGGTGCGCTACAATGCTGAGAACCATATTCTACACTCTGTATCTTCCCCTTTGCTCTAGCTGTTGTACTTGAGGTCTGCTTGCTTGCATCTATGTATAGCATTATCTGATAGAGTCACAGAGTCATATAGCGCAGAAACAGGCCCTTCGGCCCAACTTGCCCATGCCAACCAAGATGCCCCATCTACACTAGTCCCACCAGTCTGCGATTGGCCCATATCCCTCTAAACCCTTCCTATCCACGTACCCACCCAAATGCCTTTTAAATGCTGTTAATAGTACCTGCCTCAACTACCTTCTCTGGCAGCCCACCCACCGCTCTCTGTGTGAAAAAAGTTGCCCCTATTTTTCCTATTTAAATCTTTTCCCTCTCACCTTAAACTTGTATCTGCATTAGGAACACTGAGTGTGTGAGATGATGGTTTAAACCGAAGAGAGGCACAAAAAAAGCTGGAGTAGCTCAGTGGGACAGGCAGCATCTCTGGGGAGATGGAATGGTTGACGTTTCGGGTCGAGACCCTTCTTTCCCCAGAGATTTCTCCAGAGATGCTGCCTGACCCGTTGAGTTACTTCAGCTTTTTGTGTCAATCTGACGAATACTGGTTGATTACAAAGAAGGGCAGAGATTGAACTGTGGTGGATGTTTATGTTCAAATGTATTTTGTGCGTTCTGTTGCTTTTTATTTGTATGACTGACTTGGCAAACAAAATTCCTCGTATGCTGCAAAACATACTTGGCGAATAAAGTATTATTGTATTGTGGCAGCTCCAATGTAGTTCCTTCCTGTACCAACCAAGTTAAACAGTGGGGCAGCAGTCGAGTTTCTGCCCCAGAGACCCAGGACCGCTCCTGTCTGTACGGGGTTTGTACCTTCTCCCCGGGACCACGTGGGTTTTCTCCGGGTGCCCCGGATGCCTCCCACATTGCAAAGACGCAGAGGTTTGCAGATCAATTGGCTTCTGTAAATTGTCCCATTGTGCTTAGGGATAACATAGATACTAGTGTGACGGGTGTTGGCAGGTTGGCGTGCACTCAGTGGTCCGAAAAGCAAGCTTCCACACTACATCTTTAAAACTAAACTAAACTAAAAATGTCCGAGTAACTCAGCGGGTCAGGCAGCATATCAGGAGAAAAGGAATAGGTGATGTTTTGGGTCGAGACCCTTCTTCAGACAGTCTGACTGGGCCGAATCTGAAACATAGAAAATAGGTGCAGGAGTAGGCCATTCGGCCCTTCGATCCCGCACCGCCATTCAATATGATCATGGCTGATCATCCAACTCAGTATCCCATCCCTGCCTTCTCTCCATACCCCCTTTAGCCACAAGGGCCACATCTAACTCCCTTTTAAATATAGCCAATGAACTGGCCTCAACTACCTTCTGTGGCAGAGAATTCCACAGATTCACCACTCTCTGTGTAAAAAATGTTTTTCTCATCTCGGTCCTAAAAGACTTCCCTCTTATCCTTAAACTGTGACCCCTTGTTCTGGACTTCCCCAACATCGGGAACAATCTTCCTGCATCTGGCCTGTCCAACCCCTTAAGAATTTTGTACGTTTCTATAAGATCCCCCCTCAATCTGCTAAATTCTAGCGCGTACAGGCCGAGTCTATCCAGTCTTTCTTCAGATGAAAGTCCTGACATCCCAGGAATCAGTCTGGTGAACCTTCTCTGTACTCCCTCTAGCTTTCCTCAGATTAGGAGACCAAAACTGTACGCAATACTCCAGGTGTGGTCTCACCAAGACCCTGTACAACTGCAGTAGAACCTCCCTGAAGAAGTTTTATGACCTGAAACGTCGCCCATTCCTTCTCCCCTGAGAAGCTGCCTGTCCCGCTGAGTTACTCCAGCATTTTGTGTCTGTTCTCGGTGTAAACCATCATCTGCCGTTCCTTCCTACACACTAATCTAAGGGCGTGTCTGCAGACTGTTCGGGTGCATTCAGGTGCCAGGGAAGTGTTATCTGATTTGTTCGGAAAGCTTTGCGAAACAAAGGTTTTGGCTGTACCAGGGTACCTGTGACAATAATGAACCTCCTTCGTTCGACAGGTCGACGCTGTGGATTATTACACAAAGCTGGAGAGTGAGTTTCAAGACCAGTTCATGCAGCAGAGAGACGTACCCATCAAGAAATCCCTCGGTCTCGCCTTTGTCACCTTCCAGGATGAAGCCATGGCAACGATGTGAGTTTGGGCCTACCTCTGAGGGCTCTACAGTGACCCACTTAGGAGACCTAAACAGCAACCACTGGTAACCTTGCCCGCCACCCAAAAAAAAAATCAAGGTCGAGGTGACCTGCAACCTCCTACCACCTCCCACGCATATGTTGAAAACCTTCCTCGACTATGAAGAAAACTGGCTTCGATTAGACCAGTGACTAAAAAATGATCGATTTTTAAAACGGCAACCTATTTTTAGTCGAGGCCGGTTTTAATCATGATGAAAAAATAGCAGCAACCTAGATGAAGCCTCGACCACACGGAAACCACTTTCGACCATTAGGGAGAGTGACCAAAACCTCCGGTGACCTCATGGAAACCTTGGGTGGCGGGCAAGGTCACCAGAGGTTGCTGTTTGGGTCTCCTAAGTGGGACAGGGGCTAAATGTCTGAGTCAGCGTTTAACACAAAGTTGCACGTTGTCCCAGTGACTGGTGGAAGGAGGATAATTGGCTTTGTAAAATTGTACCTTGTCCCTAGTGTGTAGGACATTCCTTGCTTCCAGCTTTCTTCCCCCCACCTCACCACAATCTGTTCGAATAAGGGCCCCGACCTTAAACACCACCCATCCATGTTCTCCAGGGATGCTGCCTGACCCGCTGACTTATTCAGCATTGGGATCGGCACGGTGGCGCAGCGGTAGAGTTGCTGCCTCACAGCGGCAGAGACCAGGGTTCCATCCCGACTACGGGTGCTGTCTGCACGGAGTTTGCACGTTTTCAGATTCAGATTCAATTTTGATTGTCATTGTCAGTGTACAGTACAGAGACAACGAAATGCATTGTGACCACGTGGGTTTCCTCCGGGCGCTCCGGTTTCCTCCCACATCCCAAAGACGTGAGGGTTTGTAGGTTAAATGGGCCTCTTTAAATTGCTCCTCGTATGTGGGGGGTGGATGAGGAAGTGGGATAGTATGGAACGTGTGTGAACGGGTGATCGATGGTCGGGGTAGATTTGGGCGAAGGGCCTGTTAATGTTTCCATGCTGGATCTATCAATCAATGAACCAATCAATAAACCCTCAGGTGTGAGGGTCAGTAGGTTCTTTAGCTGCTTGTGCATTGATTCTGCGTAGATGGGTGGTAGGATATATGGAATTTGCCCGAGAACTGTGGACGTTTACTGTGAACATTGTTGTGAGCAGTTTTGGGCCTCGTATCTGAGGAAGGATGTGCTGGCTCTGGAGTGGAGATTTATTTTTGAATGATCCAAGGAATGTGTAGGTTAGCATATGATGGGCGTTTGACGGCACTGGGCCCACACTCGCTTTGCGTTTAGGATGACGAGGAACCTCATTGAAACGTATCAAATAGCGAAAGGCCGAGATAGAGTGGATGTGGAGAGGATGTTTCCACTAGTGGGAGAGTCTAGGACTAGAGGTCACAGCCTCAGAATTAAAGGACTTTCCTTTAGGAAGGAGATGAGGAGGAATTTCTTTAGTCAGAGGGTGGTGAATCTGTGGAATTCTTTGCCACAGAAGGCTGTGGAGGCCAAGCCCGTGGATATATTTAAGGCAGAGATGGGTAGTTTCTTTGCCTTCCATCACAGTGAGGAGGAGATTCACTGTGATGGATGTTTGTGTTAATTGAAATGTTTGTATTTCTTGTAGGAATTGTCTTTGTTTGTATGGCTGTGGAAACAGAGTTTCGTTTGAGCCTCACTGTCAGGTTCAAATGACATGTTATAAATATTGTATTGTGTCAGAGGTTATGGGGAGAAGGCAGGAGAATGGGGTTAGGAGGGAGAGATAGATCAGCCATGATTAAATGGCGGAGTAGACGATGGGGCGAATGGCCTCATTCTGCTCCTATCACATGATTATAGATTATAATGGAGATTGAGGGATATTGGGACATTTGCAGAACCAAGGGGAATGGGGTCAGGGCAAGAAAGTGGACCAGCCATCAGAAGCCATCTGCTGCAGGCACTCAGCAGGTTGGGCAGTGTGTGCTTCTAGTTTAATTTCGAGATAGCCCAAAGTTCGGCCAACTTGTCCACGCCAACCAAGGCGTCAAATCTTTTAGTTTAGTTTAGAGATACAGCACGGAAACAGGCCCTTTGGCCCTCCGAGTCCGCACCGACCAGCGATCCCCGCACATTAACACTATCCCACACCCACTAGGGACAAAGTTTACATTCATACCAAGCCAATTAACCTACAAACCTGTACGTCTTTGGAGTGTGGGAGGAAACCGAAGGTCTCGGAGAAAAGCCACGCAGACCACGGGGAGAACGTACAAACCCTGTACAAGACTGCAGGATGGAACCCGGGTCTCCAGCGCTGTAAGGCAGCAACTCTACCGCTGCGCCACAGGGAAGATTTACGAGGATGTTGCCAGGGGCTGAGCTATAGGGAGAGGTTGGGCAGGCTGGGGCTTTATTCCTTTGAGGGCAGGAAGTTGTTGAGGCAGGTACTTTGTTAGCATCTAAAAGATACTTGGACAGGTAGATGGATAGGAGAGGCTTGGAGGGATACGGGCCAAGTACAGGCAAATGTGACTCGCTTAGATGGGGCATCATGGTCAGCATGGACAAGTGGGGCCGAAGGGCCTGTATCCGTGCCGTGGGACTCTCTGACCATCTTAGTCCTTCCGGCCTTTATTCTCGGGAATATCCGTTTCTCTCTCCACGGACGCCGCCTTCCGTCGTTAACTTTCCGGGGTTCCCGGAAGTGCAGATAAGTGGCCAGTAGGGCCCGGTTGGGCCGAGTGGCCTGCGCTGTGCGTAGCATCAGGGGAAAGACGCCTGCTCCTTTTCTCTCCGCAGGGTGCTGAGGGACTTCAGCAACATCCGATGCCAGGGCTGCAGGTTACTGGCCAACAGCCAGCCTTCCAACCACAGCCAAAGCCTCCAGGTGTCCAAATGGGTGGTCAGCTACGCCCCATCAGCTCAGAACGTCCACTGGTGAGGTTCGCCTGCTGTCTGTCTGTCTGTCTGTCTGTGTGGAGTTTGCACGTCCTACGGTGTCAAAGGAGTTTGTACGTTCCCCCTGTGCTATGTTTTCTCCGGGTGCTCCGGTTTCCTCCCACATGCCCAAGACATGCGGGTTAGCAAGGTCAATTGGTTTCCGCAAATAGTTCCTAGTGTGTAGGAGAGAACTAGTGTACGGGGGGATCGCTGGTTGATGTAGACTCAGTGGGCCGAAGGGCCTCTTTCTACATTGTACCTCTAAACTAAACTAAACTGATTAGTAAGGGCCTCGAAGGTTATGGGGAGAAGACAGGAGAATGGGATTGAGTGGGAAAAGTAGATCAGCCATGATCGAATGGTGAAGTGGATGCGATGGGCTGCACGGCAAAATTCTGCTCCGATGTTTAGTGGCCAATAGTTGGCTTCTCTGGATGAAGATTGGGAAACTTGTGACAGGTAGAGGAGATGTCTTGAGGAAAGTCCACATTACGGCCGAGGATGTCCTACGCCTGGTCAGATGTATCCGTGGACACTGTGGGGGGGAAGAGAGAAGAAGTTGCCGTATTATAGATGTGACTGCGATATAGATACATCTCATCTTCATCAGACATAGGCGGCTAATGTAGTGCCCGCGCAGGGCTGCAAGGAAAAACCCCTGGAACTATAGACCAGGGGTCGGCAACCTTGTTCTGTATAGGGGCCAGGACCCATGTTGGTGAGCGGAGAGCGGGCCACATCCATCGCCATAGTTAATAAATAATTAATGATAGTTAAAAAAAAATTGTTACACAAATGTAACATAAAGACAATTACCCCCCCCCCCCCCCCCCGGCGACAAACTACAACGGAGGTGCAACACTGTGGCCGGAGCGGGATTCCTCACCGTTCCCGCTGATGCTTTGCTTTCCTCCAGCTCGCCCACCGCTGGGCTCACGAGGAAACCGCTCCAGCACTGCCTTGCTGAAGCCGCTCTCAGCCTGCTTCAGTTTCAAGCATGCCGGGGTTGGGGGCACTTTCACTCTGGGTGGTCGGGTGGATGGAAGAGGGGGTGGGTGGGGGTGGGGTGGTAGGGACAGAGAGAGAGAGAGAGCGAGTGAATGAGTCGACAGGTGTTGTGATATGGAAGTGTGTGTGTGTGTGGGGTGTGTGGTGTGTGTGGTGTGTGTGGTGTGTGTGGTGTGTGTGTCTCTCTCTCTCTCTCTCGGATTAGCGTTGTGTGTGTTTTGTGTTAGACCTGCGGGCTGGATGATTGCGGGTTACGGGGGGGCCGTATCCGGCCCATGGGCCATTGGTTGCCGATCCCTGCTCTAGAATAACGAGTCTGATGTCTGTGGTCAGTACATTACTGGAGAGTATTCCCAGGGATGATATACATGCATTGTGGTAGGCAGGGGATGATTGGGAATATCGAGGGAGGTTGGACAACCTTGGATTGTTTTTCCAGGAACATCGGAGGCTGAGGGGAGACCTGATAGAAGTTTGTAAAATTATAGAAGGAATAGCCAGGGTGGACAGTCAGAATCTTGTTTTCTCAGGGTGGAAAGATCAAAGACTAGAGGGCATACATGAAGGTGAGAGGGGGCAACATTTAAAGGGGACGTGCGGAACAAGTTTTGTTTTTTTACGCACAAAAGTTTAGTTTAGTTGAGTTTATTGCCACGTGTACCGAGGTACAGCGAAAAGCTTTTGTTAATCGTGCTAACCAGTCAGCGGAAAGACAGTACATGATTACAATCGAGCCATTTACAGTGTATAGATACATGATAAGGGAATAACGTTTAGTGCAATGGTGGTCGGTGTCTGGAATGTACTGCCAGGGGTGGAGGCAGATATGATAGTGGTGTTTAAGACGCGTTTAGATAGGCACGTGGATATGCAGAGAATGGAGGGATATCCCAGGAATGAGTGGGTTAACCTATGATGAGTGTTTGTCGGCACTGGGCCTGTACTCACTGGAGTTTAGAAGAATGAGGGGGGGGGGGACCACATTGAAACGTACAGAATAGTGAAAGGCTTGGATACAGTGGATGTGGAGAGGGTGTTTCCACGGGTGGGAGAGTCTAGGACTAGAGGTAACAGCCTCAGAATTAGAGGTCGTTCTTTTAGGAAGGAGATGAGGAGGAATTTCTTTAGTCAGAGGGTGGTGAATCTGTGGAATTCTTTGCCACAGAAGGCTGTGGAGGCCAAGTTAGTGGATATTTTTAAGGCAGAGATAGATAGATTCTTGATTAGTACAGGTGCCAGAGGTTATGGGGAGAATGGGGTTCGGAGAGAGAGATAGAGCGGCCAAGATTGAATGGTCTTGATGGGCCGAATGGCCTAATTCTACACCTATTCCTTATGGATCATCTGCAGGCAGAGTAGATCAGTTTAACTTGGCATCATGTTGGGCATGGATATTGTGGGCTGAAGGGCCTGTCCCTGTGCTGTACTGTTGTATGTTCTGCATGCCTGGTGGGCTGCCTCACTAGTGGCCCAGCCCTCACTGTTGACTTCTCTCTGACAGGAAGAATCTCTCGGTGCAGGGAGCCCAATGGTGGCTGCGTTGCATCTTCATCAACTTCCTCGTCTTCATCCTGCTGTTCTTCCTCACCACCCCCTCGATCGTGCTGTCCACCATCGACCAGCTCAACATCACCCGCCCCATCTACTACCTCAACGTAAGTCCCTCCGGAGCACCGCCATCGTACCTGCCTCTACCACTAACCCCAGCAGCGCGCTCCAGGCACCCGCCACCATCTCTGTGTAAAAACACTTGCCCTCCAGTCTTTGACGTTTCCACCCTGGGGAAAAAACTTCTGGCTGTCTGCCCTGGCTATTCCTTCCATAATTTTATACACTTCTGTCAGGCATCCCCCTCAGCCTCTGATGTTCCAGAGTACACAATCTAGCTTTGTCCAATCGCTCTCTATATCCCTAATCTGCCCCCTGTCTATCCTAATATACTATACATCATCCCTGAAAATAGTCTTCAGTAACTTGCCCACCACAGACGTTAGGCTGTTCGACGTTGGACACCAGTCTGAAGAAGGATCTCCACCCGAAAGGTCGCCTATTCCTTTTCTCCAGAGATCCGCTGAGTTACTCCAGCTTTTTGTGTCTATCTACACTGGTCTATAGTCTATAGATAGTCATAGAGTGATACAGTGTGGAAACAGGCCCTTCGGCCCAACTTGCCCACACCGGTCAACATTGTCCCAGCTACACTAGTCCCACTTGCCTACGCTTGGTCCATATCCCTCCAAACCTGTCCTAGCCATGTACCTGTCTAACTGTTTCTTAAACGATGGGATAGTCCCAGCCTCAACGACCTCCTCTGGCAGCTTGTTCCATACACCCATCACCCTTTGCGTGAAAAGGTTCTTGGACGTTTCCCTGCAGCCCTTCATCCAGCCCCGTTGTTGCTGAACACTAACAAGCCACACCAACGCCTCCGCTACCTCAGGAGACTGATGTAATTCAACATGTCTCCAATAACCCTTACATACGTCTACAGATGTACCGTAGTAAGCACACTATCGGGTGGCATCACAGCCTGGTTTGGGAACAGCTCTGCCCAACACAGCAAGAATGCAGAGAGTTGTAGATGTAGCCCAGTCCGTCACACACACAGGCCAGACTCCCCACCATCGACTCCATCTACACTTCATGCTGCCTCGGGAAATCAGCCGACACAATCAAAGACTTGTCCTGCCCCGGTCAATCCTTCTTCTCCCCGCTCCCGTCCGGCAGAAGGTACACAAGCTTGAAAGCGCGCACCACCAGACTCAGGAACAGCTTCTTCCCCTCTCTTATCAGGCTTCTGAACGGCCCTTCCATAAGTTAGGGTACTGTCCGATTCACCTCTACCCCATTGTGGACATTGGACTTTGTCTGTGGAACTGGCGCGCTACAATGCTGAGAACTATATTAATCTCTCCACTCTCTCCTCTTCCATTTATATTCTTTTCCTCTAGCTTCACAATTCACACCTCTTCTATACTTAATTCACATCTTTCACCTTTTCATCCAACCATCTGCCAATCAACCCCCCCCATCTCCACTTGTATCCACCTATCACTCACCAGGCTTTGTCTTGCCCCATCCTCTCTTCCGATTTTCTCTCCCCCACCACAATCAGTCTGAAGAAGGGTCCTGGCCCGGAACATCACCTGTCCATGTTCTTCAGAGATGCTGCCTGACCTGCTGAGTTACTCCAGCACTTTGTGCCTTTTTATAAAGTGAAAACCAGCATCTGCAGTTTCTTTTATCCACCGATAGCCTGCTGGGTTTGGGATCCACCAGGAGCCCAGAACTGGCCAGATATTTGGCCCAGACATGGACAAGAAGGCAGCGCCCCCAGACGTGATGTGAGAGTGACTGCCCCCGACATCAAGATCGAGCGCGGTCGAGGATACGCAGCGGGTAGAGTTGCTGCCTCACAGCCCCAGGGACACGGGTTCCATCCTGACCTCGGTTGCAGTCTCTGTGTGGAGTTTGCACGTTCTCCCTGTGACCACGTGTGTTTGCTCCGGTTTCCTTCCACTTCCCAAAGACCTGCGGGTTTGTGGGTTATTCGGCCCTCCGTAAATTGCGCCCCCCCCCCCCTCCCCTAGTGTGCAGGGAGTGGATGGGAATGTGGGATAACATTGGGACCATTGTGAATGGGCGGTCGATGGTCTGTGTGGACTCGGTGGGCCAAAGGGCCTGATTCCGTGCTGCATCTTTCAGTCAGGCAATGCACCGCTGCCTGTGTGTGTTTTGTTTACTGTGCAAGGCCAGGCGTGTTCCTCACTCAGCCTATCCCCGTCACACACAGGACCCAGTTATCAACCAGTTCCTGCCCACCCTCCTGCTCTGGTCCTTCACCGCCCTGCTGCCGACCATCGTTCGATACTCCACCATCTTTGTGGGTCACTGGACCAGGTAAGGCCCCTCCCTCAATCTCCTTCCTTTGTTTTATGTATCAAAAATAATTTAAAAAACATTTACGTACACGATACAAAAACCCAAAAACAAAACAAAACTGGTGACTTACCCACCACCATATTTCAAAATCAGCAAATTATTCAGACACTGAATTCCAAACAACTATGTTACCGCAAGGCTCAGTGCTGGGACCCCAGCTATTTACAATATATATTAATGATCTGGATGAGGGAATTGAAGGCAACATCTCCAAGTTTGCGGATGACACTAAGCTGGGGGGCAGTGTTAGCTGTGAGGAGGATGCTAGGAGACTGCAAGGTGACTTGGATAGGCTGGGTGAGTGGGCAAATGTTTGGCAGATGCAGTATAATGTGGATAAATGTGAGGTTATCCATTTTGGTGGCAAAAACAGGAAAGCAGACTATTATCTGAATGGTGGCCGACTAGGAAAAGGGGAGATGCAGCGAGACCTGGGTGTCATGGTACACCAGTCATTGAAAGTGGGCATGCAGGTGCAGCAGGCAGTGAAGAAAGCGAATGGTATGTTAGCTTTCATAGCAAAAGGATTTGAGTATAGGAGCAGGGAGGTTCTACTGCAGTTGTACAGGGTCTTGGTGAGACCACACCTGGAGTATTGCGTACAGTTTTGGTCTCCAAATCTGAGGAAGGACATTATTGCCATAGAGGGAGTGCAGAGAAGGTTCACCAGACTGATTCCTGGGATGTCAGGACTGTCTTATGAAGAAAGACTGGATAGACTTGGTTTATACTCTCTAGAATTTAGGAGATTGAGAGGGGATCTTATAGAAACTTACAAAATTCTTTAGGGGTTGGACAGGCTAGATGCAGGAAGATTGCTCCCGATGTTGGGGAAGTCCAGGACAAGGGGTCACAGCTTAAGGATAAGGGGGAAATCCTTTAAAACCGAGATGAGAAGAACTTTTCTCACACAGAGAGTGGTGAATCTCTGGAACTCTCTGCCACAGAGGGTAGTTGAGGCCAGTTCATTGGCTATATTTAAGAGGGAGTTAGATGTGGCCCTTGTGGCTAAGGGGATTAGAGGATATGGAGAGAAGGCAGGTACAGGATACTGAGTTGGATGATCAGCCATGATCATATTGAATGGCGGTGCAGGCTCGAAGGGCCGAATGGCCTACTCCTGCACCTAATTTCTATGTTTCTATGTTACAAATATACTAACAACCACTATACAACTCCGGTAAAGGGGAAAGCATCTGCCTCGGGCAAAGCCCTCTGGCACCGTGACTCGCGGATGGCCAGCTTGGCCGGGCCTAGGAGCAACCCAACCAGGACATCGTCGGCCCTGCCCACTCCCTAGATCCCGTCACCAGTCCTTCGGTCGCTGACAGCAGACCCGCTCCTCCCCCTAGGTGGCGTGGTGGAGCTCCTTGTCCTCCAGTCCCTGGCTACAAGGGATGCTCTACTGCTCCCTACATCTCCTTGCTGTCCGCCTTGGCCCCTTCTCCCGCCTGGGGGGCTCCCACCGCCCGGCTCTCTGTAGAAGGGTCCCGAACCGATACATCACCTCCCCATATTCTCCAGAGATGCTCCCCAACCTCCCATGTTGCAGTCTCCAGCATCTCCCACTGATGGTCTGTCCGTGTGTTCAGGTCGACCTCTGGTCAGGGATGGGATGATCAAAGTTTCTCTTCACGGATTTGGCAAACGGGACTGGTTTAATGGCGGCACGGTGGCGCAGCGGTAGAGTCGCTGCCTTACAGGCGCTTACAGCGCCGGAGACCCAGGTTCGATCCCGACTACGGGTGCTGTCTGTACGGTGTTTGCTGTCTGTACGGAGTTTGCACGTTCTCCCCGTGACCGCGGTTTTCGGTTCTCTGTTTCCCCCAACACACCAAAGACCTACAGGCTTGTAAGTTAATTGGCTTGGTATAAATGTAAACATTGTCCCCAGTGTGTGTGGGATAGTGTTAATGTACGGGGGGGGGGAGGAAGGTCGCTGGCCGGCGAGGACTCGGTGGGCCGAAGGGCCTGTGTCTGTGCTTTGTGTTGCTGTTGGCTTGCTGTCTGACTTTTGACCTCTTTAATTCCTGGCCCTGCGCAGGTCAGCTGAGAACCGCATCATGATGCATAAAGTCTACACCTTCCTCACCATTATGGTCCTGATCCTGCCTTCGCTGGGCCTCACCAGGTACGAGCTCCATCAACAGCCACCGCTAAAAACGACCCCCGCAACACTAACCCATCTAACCTGCGCCAGCGATCATCCAGGCACCGTCCTACGAGGAGAGGTCCCAGCTGACTACATTTGTAGCAAGGAATCTGATCCTTCTTCAGACTTTAAAACCATCACCTAAACCCTGCTCCCTGTAAAGACTCCATCCCCTACTCCCAATTCCTCCGCCTACGCCGCTTCTGTTCCCAGGATGAGACATTCCATACCAGGGCATCGGAAATGTCCTCGTTCTTCAGGGAACGGGGATTCCCCTCCGCCACCATAGATGAGGCTCGCACCAGGGTCTCGTCCATACCCCGCAACACTGCTCTCTCTCCCCATCCCCGCACTCGCAACAAGGGCAGAGTCCCCTAGTCCTCACCTTTCACCCCACCAGCCGGCAAATACAACACATAATCCTCCGCCATTTCCGCCACCTCCAACGTGACCCCACCACTCGCCACATCTTCCCATCTCCCCCCATGTCTGCCTTCCGCAAAGACCGCTCCCTCCGCAACTCCCTCGTCAATTCTTCCCTTCCCTCCCGTACCACCCCCTCCCCGGGCACTTTCCGTTGCAACCGCAAGAAATGCAACACCTGTCCCTTCACCTCCCCCCTCGACTCCAGTCAAGGACCCAAGCAGTCGTTCCAGGTGCGACAAAGGTTCACCTGTATCTCCTCCAACCTCATCTACTGCATCCGCTGCTCTAGATGCTAGCTGATTTACATCGGGGAGACTAAGCGGAGGTTGGGCGATCGTTTCGCCGAACACCTCCGCTCGGTCCGCAATAACCTACCTGAACTCCCGGTGGCTCAGCACTTCAACTCCCCCTCCCATTCCCAATCCGACTTCTCTGTCCTGGGTCTCCTCCATTGCCAGAGTGAGCAACACCGGAAATTGGAGGAACAGCACCTCATATTCCGTCTGGGGACCTTGCGTCCGTATGGCATAAACATTGAATTCTCCCAGTTTTGCTAGCCCTTGCTGTCTCCTCCCCTTCCTTAACCCTCGAGCTGTCTCCTCCCATCCCCCCACCCTCTGGCTCCTCCTCCTCCTCCCTTTTTCCTTCCTTCTCCCCCCCCACCCCCCATCAGTCTGAAGAAGGGTTTCGGCCCGAAACGTCGCCTATTTCCTTCGCTCCACAGATGCTGCTGCACCCGCTGAGTTTCTCCAGCAATTTTGTGTACCTTCGATCTTCCAGCATCTGCAGTTCCTTCTTGAACACCTAAACCTGGTCTGTTCGAGTTTACTGCCATATGCACAAGTACAGTAAGGTATGGGTACAATGAAAATCTTGCAGTGTTAGCAACACAGGCACACGGACACAGACAACACATAAAACATAAATTAATCATCAGTTCTACAAGATATAGGGACAGGACAGCACAAGAATGTCCTTTGGCCCACAATGTCTGTATCAGACATGATGCCAAAACCAAATCTGATCAGCTTGAATGTGATCCATAGTCCTCCATTCCTTGCATACCCATCTAAAACCCTCTTAAATCCCACTGTTATATCTGCCTCCACCTCCACCTCCACCTCCACCTCCACCTCCACCTGACTACAGGTGCAGAGTTTGTAGGTTCTAACCTGTTTCCTCCCATATTTCAAAGATGTGCAGATTTGTAGGTTAATTGGCCATGAATCATCCTACCACAACCAGAGAGCAGTGCTGAACTACTATCTACCTCATTGGTGACCCTCGGGCTATCCTTGATCGGACTTTGCTGGCTTTACCTTGCTCTGAACGTTATTCCCTTATCATGTATCTATACACTGTGAATGGTTCGATTGTAATCATGTAATGTCTTTCCGCTGACTGGTTAGCACGCAACAAAAGATTTTCACTGTACCTCAGTACACGTGGCAATAAACTCAACTGTATTGATGAGAATGGGGTTGAGAGGGAAAAATAGTTGAGCGGAATAGACTCACTGGGCCGAATGGCCTAATTCTGCTCCTATTACGATCTTTCACTCTGACTCCTCAGTCGATCATCTCAATGTTTCTATCAAGTACCATGCCAGGACATAACCACATTGCTCTCTCCACTTATTGCAGTCTGGACGTCTTCTTCCGTTGGCTGTTTGACAAGAAATTTCTGGACAAAGGCAAGATCAGATTCGAGTGAGTAACTTATTGAGGAACATGCACGTCACAGAGCTTGGAAACAGGTCCTGCGGCCCAACTTGTCTACGCCCACCAAGATGTCCCATCTAAGACTCAGGAACAGCTTCTTTCCCTCTGTTGTCAGGCTTCTGAACGGTTCTTCCATAAGCTAGGGTACTGTCCGATTCACCTCTACCCCATTGTGGACATTGGACTTTGTCTGTGGAACTGGTGCGCTACAATGCTGAGAAGTATATTCTACACTCTGTATCTTCCCCTTTGCTCTACCTGTTGTACTTGAGTTTGACTATTTATGCATAGTATTATCTGCTCTGTTTAGATAACTTGCAGCACAAAGTTTTCCCCTGCACCTAGGTACACGTGACTATAATCGCCCTAGACCTACGTTAGTTCAATTTGGCCGTGTTTGACCTATATCCCTCCAAACCCTTCCTATCCATGTCCCTGTCCAAGTGTCTTTTAAATGTTGTTATAGTCCCTGCCTCAACTACCTCCTCTATCAGCTTGTTCCATACACCCACCACTCCTTAAACATGACCTCTGGTTCTGCACTCCCCTATCCCGGGTAAAAGGCTTCTGATGGCAGGAATGAAATGAGAGCGTGACCAGGGTGGTGTGGGTGGCTGATGAAACTTATACCCAATTAATAATCAGCCCCGGCTTTTTGTATGTTTTATTTACCACCTCATGCTGCAAATGTGTTTTAAACGAGCGATGTGGCCTTTGAGGGGAATAGTTTAGTTTAGAGATACAGTGAGGAAACAGGCCCTTCGGCCCACCGAGTCCATGCCGGCCAGCGATCACCCCAGTACACTGGATCTATGTACCTTTGCATCCTACACACGGGGGACAATTTACCCAAGCCAATTAACCTCCAAAACTGCGTATCTTTGGAGTGTGGGAGGATAGAAACATAGAAAATAGGTGCAGGAGTAGGCCATTCGGCCCTTCGAGCCTGCACCGCCATTCAATATGATCATGGCTGATCATCCAACTCAGTATCCTGTACCTGCCTTCTCTCCATACCCCCTGATCCCTTTAGCCACAAGGGCCACATCTAACTCCCTCTTAAATATAGCCAATGAACTGGCCTCAACTACCTTCTGTGGCAGAGAATTCCAGAGATTCACCACTCTCTGTGTGAAAAATGTTTTCCTCATCTCGGTCCTAAAAGATTTCCCCCTTATCCTTAAACTGTGACCCCTTGTTCTGGACTTCCCCAACATCGGGAACAATCTTCCTGCATCTAGCCTGTCCAACCCCTTAAGAATTTTGTAAGTTTCTATAAGATCCCCCCTCAATCTTCTAAATTCTATCGAGTACAAGCCGAGTCTATCCAGTCTTTCTTCATATGAAAGTCCTGACATCCCAGGAATCAGTCTGGTGAACCTTCTCTGTACTCCCTCTATGGCAACAATGTCTTTCCTCAGATTCCAAAGTTGGACAGGTTTGCGGGCTAAGTTGGCTTAGGTAAAGATTGTAAATTGTCCCTAGTGTGTAGAATAGTGCTCGTTGCTGAACGGAAAGAAACCGGAGCACCCGGAGAAAAACCCACACGGTCTGAGAGAGAACATGCAAACTCCACACAGACGGGTGCTGTCTGTACGGTGTTTGAACGTTCTCCCAGTGAGTGCTGCTTGGGTTTCCTCCCACACTACAAAGATATGCAGGTTTGGCTTTAGTAAAAATGGTAAATTGTCCCCAGTGTGTGTAGGTGGGCCGAAGGGCCTGTTTCAGCACTTATCTCTAAAGTCTAATGTAAAGTCTGAAGACTCTCGCTCCCCACAAAGAGGGTGGAGTGAGTGCAGGGATTTGATCCCAACGCTCCCTCGTCCCCAGGTGCGTGTTCCTCCCGGACCAGGGCGCCTTCTTTGTCAACTATGTAATTGCTGCTGCCTTCATCGGGAACGCCATGGCTCTGCTGCGTCTGCCCAGTCTCCTCCTCTACACCTTCAGGATGCTGGTGGCCAGGTCTGCGGCCGAGAGGAACCTTGTCAAGCAGGTGGGTGCCTCCCCGCTCTGGCCCACTGTACCCCACAGCGGGCCGTCCGTTTGTCCCTCTACTCAGAACTGCTGTAGACTTGGGAGCAACAGCAGCAGGAGGTAAGCAAGAGATACGACTGATTGGCTCTAGCCCAAGTGGGAGGAGAGAAGTGAAAACAGTTAAAGTAAAGGCCAAGGACAGGCAGACTTGACTCAGAACTGCTGTAGATTTGGGAGCAACAGCAGCAGGAGTTTAGCAAGAGATACGACTGATTGGCTCTAGCCCAAGTGGGAGGAGAGAAGTGAGTCAGTGCTGGGAAAACAGTTGAAAACTGAGGAATTTGGTTTGTAAATTGGTAAATCAGGCAATTTATCAGTCAATTTAAGCAAGACGGCTCTTAGCGAGCGGCAGTGAGTGAGGGAAGTGCCCTGTGAGAAAAGTGTGAGTCTTTGGCTCGAGAGTGCCCTGTGAGAAAAGTGTGAGTCTTTGGCTCGAGAGTCTTCGGAGAGGAGACGAAAGAAGGAGATGTCAGGCAAGCTGATTCAGTGCGATGCTTGCAGTATGTGGGAGGTCAAGGACACCGCTAGTGCCTCTAGCTGCTACAAATGCGAGAAGTGCATCCAGGTAGAGCTCCTGAAGGGCCGTGTTGGGGAACTGGAGAAGCAAGTGGATGACCTCCGGTTCGTCCGAGAAACGGAGTCGTTCCTCGACAAGTCCTACAGTACGATTGTTACACCTAAGGTACTGGAAGAGAGAAGGTGGGAGACAGTGAGAACGGGAGGGAAGCATGGAATGCCAACGTCCCCTGGGTGTTGTACCTCTTGTGAACAGGTTCACCCACTTAGAAGCTGTCGGGACAGAAGAGGTGTTTACACTGGGCGACGGACTGGCTTGTGATGCGAATAGGGCTGTTGAGCCAAAACCAAAAAGGCCTAAGGCAGGCAACGCCATTGTAGTGGGAGACTCCATTGTGAGAGGTACGGACAGGGGTTTCTGCGGCAACAGACGGGATGCGAGGATGGTGTGCTGCCTTCCTGGTGCCAGGATCCAGGATGTCACGGACAGAGTGCAGAAAATCCTCAAGGGCGAAGGTGAACATCCGGAAGTGGTAGTGCATGTCGGCACAAACGATGTCGGAAAGAAGGGGATGAATATTCTGCAGCGTGACTTTAGAGAGCTCGGAAAAATGCTGAAAAGCAGGACCTCCAGGGTTGTTATCTCCGGTTTGCTTCCAGTTCCTCGTGCTGGCGAGAGCAGGAACAGGGAGATACGGGATCTGAACGTGTGGCTGAGGAACTGGTGCACGGGGCAGGGATTTAGATTCTTAGATCACTGGGATCTGTTTTGGGGTAAGGGGGAACTGTACAAAAGGGACGGATTGCATCTTAACAGGTGGGGGACCAGCATTCTGGCAGGCAGGTTTGCCACTGCTACACGGGTGGTTTTAAACTGAATACGGGGGGTGGGGTGTCGAATGGGATAGTGGAGGATGGAGTTAAAGGGAAAGGGTTTCTTAAATGTGTGAGCGTAGAGACAGAGGGGTGTAAAATGAGGGTAGAAGCAATAGGTAGCAAGGTGAAAAGTAAAAGTGGCAGGCAGACAAAACCAGGGCAAAAATCAGAAAGGGCCACTTTTCAACATAATTGTATAAGGGGTAAGAGTGTTGTAAAAACAAGCCTGAAGGCTTTGTGTCTCAATGCAAGGAGCATTCGTAATAAGGTGGATGAGTTGAATGTGCAGATAGCTATTAATGACTATGATATAGTTGGGATCACGGAGACATGGCTCCAGGGTGACCAAGGCTGGGAGCTGAACATCCAGGGATATTCAATATTCAGGAGGGATAGAGAGAAAGGAAAAGGAGGTGGGGTAGCGTTGCTGATTAGAGAGGAGATTAACGCAATGGAAAGGAAGGACATTAGTTTGGAGGATGTGGAATCGGTATGGGTAGAGCTGCGAAACACTAAGGGGCAGAAAACGCTGGTGGGTGTTGTGTACAGGCCACCTAACAGTAGTAGTGAAGTTGGAGATGGTATCAAACAGGAAATTAGAAATGCGTGCGACAAAGGCAAAACCGTTATAATGGGTGACTTCAATCTACATATAGATTGGGTGAATCAAATTGGCAGGGGTGCTGAGGAAGAGGATTTCTTGGAATGTATGCGGGATAGTTATCTAAATCAACATGTAGAGGAACCAACGAGAGAGCAGGCTATTTTAGACTGGGTATTGAGTAATGAGGAAGGGTTAGTTAGCAGTCTTGTTGTACGTGCCCCCTTGGGCAAGAGTGACCATAATATGGTTGAGTTCTTCATTAGGATGGAGAGTGACATTGTTAATTCAGGAACAATGGTTCTGAACTTAAAGAAAGGTAACTTTGAGGGTATGAGATGTGAATTGGCCAAGATTGACTGGCAATTAATTCTAAAAGGGTTGACGGTGGATATGCAATGGAAGATATTTAAAGACTGCATGGATGAACTACAAAAATTGTTCATCCCAGTTTGGCAAAAGAATAAATCAGGGAAGGTAGTGCATCCGTGGATAACAAGGGAAATCAGGGATAGTATCAAAGCGAAGGATGATGCGTACAAATTAGCCAGAAAAAGCAGCATACCGGAGGACTGGGAGAAATTCAGAGACCAGCAGAGGAGGACAAAGGGCTTAATTAGGAAAGGAAAAATAGATTATGAAAGAAAACTGGCAGGGAACATAAAAACTGACTGCAAATGTTTTTATAGATATGTGAAAAGAAAGAGATTAGTTAAAACAAATGTAGGTCCCTTGCAGTCAGAAACAGGTGAGTTGATCATGGGGAACAAGGATATGGCGGACCAATTGAATAACTACTTTGGTTCCGTCTTCACTAAGGAAGACATAAATAATCTGCCGGAAATAGCAGGGGACCGCGGGTCAAAGGAGTTGGAGGAATTGAGTGAAATCCAGGTTAGCCTGGAAGTGGTGTTGGGTACATTGAATGGATTAAAGGCCGATAAATCCCCAGGGCCAGATAGGCTGCATCCCAGAGTACTTAAGGAAGTAGCTCCAGAAATAGTGGATGCATTAGTAATAATCTTTCAAAACTCTTTAGATTCTGGAGTAGTTCCTGAGGATTGGCGGGTAGCAAACGTAACCCCACTTTTTAAGAAGGGAGGGAGAGAGAAAGCGGGGAATTACAGACCAGTTAGTCTAACATCGGTAGTGGGGAAACTGCTAGAGTCAGTTATTAAAGATGGGATAGCAGCACATTTGGAAAGTGGTGAAATTATTGGACAAAGTCAGCATGGATTTACAAAAGGTAAATCATGTCTGACGAATCTTATAGAATTTTTCGAGGATGTAACTAGTAGCGTGGATAAGGGAGAACCAGTGGATGTGGTGTATCTGGACTTCCAGAAGGCTTTCGACAAGGTCCCACATAAGAGATTAGTATACAAACTTAAAGCACACGGCATTGGGGGTTCAGTATTGATGTGGATAGAGAACTGGCTGGCAAACAGGAAGCAAAGAGTAGGAATAAACGGGTCCTTTTCACAATGGCAGGCAGTGACTAGTGGGGTACCGCAAGGCTCAGTGCTGGGACCCCAGCTATTTACAATATATATTAATGATCTGGATGAGGGAATGGAAGGCAATATCTCCAAGTTTGCAGATGACACTAAGCTGGGGGGCAGTGTTAGCTGTGAGGAGGATGCTAGGAGACTGCAAGGTGACTTGGATAGGCTGGGTGAGTGGGCAAATGTTTGGCAGATGCAGTATAATGTGGATAAATGTGAGGTTATCCATTTTGGTGGCAAAAACAGGAAAGCAGACTATTATCTAAATGGTGGCCGACTAGGAAAAGGGGAGATGCAGCGAGACCTGGGTGTCATGGTACACCAGTCATTGAAAGTGGGCATGCAGGTGAAGCAGGCAGTGAAGAAAGCGAATGGTATGTTAGCTTTCATAGCAAAAGGATTTGAGTATAGGAGCAGGGAGGTTCTACTGCAGTTGTACAGGGTCTTGGTGAGACCACACCTGGAGTATTGCGTACAGTTTTGGTCTCCAAATCTGAGGAAGGACATTATTGCCATAGAGGGAGTGCAGAGAAGGTTCACCAGACTGATTCCTGGGATGTCAGGACTGTCTTATGAAGAAAGACTGGATAGACTTGGTTTATACTCTCTAGAATTTAGGAGATTGAGAGGGGATCTTATAGAAACTTACAAAATTCTTAAGGGGTTGGACAGGCTAGATGCAGGAAGATTGCTCCCGATGTTGGGGAAGTCCAGGACAAGGGGTCACAGCTTAAGGATAAGGGGTAAATCCTTTAAAACCGAGATGAGAAGAACTTTTTTCACACAGAGAGTGGTGAATCTCTGGAACTCCTTGCCACAGAGGGTAGTCGAGGCCAGTTCATTGGCTATATTTAAGAGGGAGTTAGATGTGGCCCTTGTGGCTAAGGGGATCAGAGGGTATGGAGAGAAGGCAGGTACGGGATACTGAGTTGGATGATCAACCATGATCATATTGAATGGCGGTGCAGGCTCGAAGGGCCGAATGGCCTACTCCTGCACCTAATTTCTATGTTTCTATGTTACCCCCTTCCCCTCCACCCCCCCCCCCCCCTCTCATCCCTCTCCACAGCCCTCCCCCTCGTTCACCCCTCTCTCCCCCCCCCCCCCCCCCCCTCTGCTCTGGCCCACTATACCCCGCTGCGGGCTGTCTGTTTCTCCCTCTCTCCCTCTCCGCCCCGCCCTAGGCCGCTCCCAACAACTCCCCGCCGAGGGTTTGAGGTCAAGGGATGGGCGGCAGCCATTTTGTCACATTGGGTGTCCCAAAAGCCAGGTGACACAGGTAGAGCCGCTGCCTCACAGCGCCAGAGACCCAGGTTCGACCCTGACCTCGGGTGCTGTCTGTGTGTGTGTGGAGTTTGTACCTTCCCCCAGTGACCGCGTGGGTTTCCTCCGGGTGCTCTGGTTTCCTCCCACATCCCAAACACGTGCGGGTTTGTAGGTTAATTGGCTTCTGTAAATTGTCCCCTAGTGTGTAGGGAGCGGATGAGAATGTGGGATAACACAGAACTAGTGAACAGGTGATCGATGGGCGACGTGGAGAGGAGGGAGGGAGGGTGTCAGGTTATGGGGCGAAGGCAGGAGAATGGGGTTAGGAGGGAGAGATAGATCAGCCATGATTGAATGGCGGAGTAGACTTGATGGGCTGAATGGCCTAATTCTGCTCCTATCACTTATGACCTGGTGGGCTGAAGGGCCAGTATCTCTAAAAGTAAACTATATAAAAATTAAAAGATGCAATGTGATAATGTTAAAACGATGCATAGCGGTAGAAATATCTTTCAGGTTTTAACCCAAAATGCCACCTATTCCTTTGCTCCAGAGATGCTGCCTAACCCACTGAGTTACTCCACAATTTTGTGTCTATCTTTGGTATAAGGCAGCATCTGCAGTTCCTTCCAACCAATTTTGAGCTGCTCAAGGCAGGTACTCTAGCAACAATTAAAAGACACTTGGGCAGGTACATGGATAGGATAGGTTTAGAGGGATATGGGGGCAAACGTGGGCATGTAGGACTAGTGTAGATGGGGCATCTTGGTCCTGTTCCCACACGTTGGGCTGAGGGGTCTGTTTCTGTACCACTCTAAAACAAAGATTTTCACTGTAGCTCATGACAATTAACAAAGAAACCAAAGCCTAACCCGTCATATTTTAGTTTTACACTGCCTGTGGTTTCCAGTCTTGGGGGCGTCTAGAATAAAAGAGAGCAGTCCTGAACTAGGGCGGTCACGGTGGCTCAGCGGTAGAGTTGCTGCCTTACAGTGAATACAGTGCCGGAGACCCGGGTTCGATCCCGACCACGGGAGCTGTCTGTTCGGAGTTTGCACGTTCTCCCCGTGACCTGCGTGTGTTTTCTCCGAGATCTTCGGTTTCCTCCCACACTCCAAAGACGTACAGGTTTGTAGGTTAATTGGCTTGGTAAATGTAAAGATTGTCCCTAGTGGATGTTAGTGTGTGTGGATCGCTGGTCAGAGCGGACCCGGTGGGCCGAAGGGCCTGTTGTATCCATGCTGTCTCTCCAAAATGAAAAAAACTACTATCTCCCTCATTGGAAACCCTCAGACTATCCTTGATCGGACTTTGCTGGCTTTACCTTGTACTAAACATTATTCCCATATCATATATCTATACACTGTTGGTATTTATGTATGCGTCTTTCTGCTGACTGGCTAGCACACAACAAAAGCTTTTCACTGTACCTCGTGTCTGAAAACTAAACGATATTGTGTATAGAAGTTGGGATGTAATGTTAAAATTGTACAAGGCATTGGTGAGGCCAATTCTGGAGTATGGTGTACAATTTTGGTCGCCTAATTATAGGAAGGATGTCAACAAAATAGAGAGAGTACAGAGGAGATTTACTAGAATGTTGCCTGGGTTTCAGCAACTAAGTTGCAGAGAAAAGTTGAACAAGTTAGGGCTTTATTCTTTGGAGCGCAGAAGGTTAAGGGGGGACTTGATAGAGGTCTTTAAAATGATGAGAGGGATAGACAGAGTTGACGTGGATAAGCTTTTCCCACTGAGAGTAGGGAAGATTCAAACAAGGGAACATGACTTGAGAATTAAGGGACAGAAGTTTAGGGGTAACATGAGGGGGAACTTCTTTACTCAGAGAGTGGTGGCTGTGTGGAATGAGCTTCCAGGGAAGGTGGTGGAGGCAGGTTCGTTTTTATCATTTAAAAATAAATTGGATAGTTATATGGACGGGAAAAGAATGGAGGGTTATGGTCTGAGCGCAGGTATATGGGACTAGGGGAGAATACGTGTTCGGCACGGACTAGAAGGGTCGAGATGGCCTGTTTCCGTGCTGTAATTGTTATATGGTTATATGGTTATATGATATCTTCTGGTCTTCCGTTGCTAATGAGGTTGCCTCTTCTTGCAGCGCGAGGCATATCCGTTTGAGTTTGGACTGAACTATGCGTGGTTACTGTGCATCTTCACAGTGGTGACAGCTTACAGCATCACCTGCCCCATCATTGTTCCTTTTGGTAAGTCCCCACACACACACACACACACACACACACACACTTGCATGCTTCTCACTGTCTCTAGGCACACGCGCCAACAATAAACATAAACCTAAATCATCTCCCGTCCGGCAGAAGGTACAGAAGCTTGAAAGTGCGCACCACCCGACTCAGGAACAGCTTCTTCCCCTCTGTTATCAGGCTTCTGAACGGCCCTTCCATAAGCTAGGGTACTGTCCGATTCACCTCTACCCCATTGCGGACATTGGGCTTTGTCTGTGGAACTGGTGCGCTACAATGCTGAGAACTATATTCTGCACTCTGTATCTTCCCCTTTGTACTTGAGTTTGACCTGATTGCATTTACGTACAGTATTATCTGATCTGATTGGATAGCATATAGAATAAAGCTTTTCACTGTAAAAAGACAGTGTAGGAGGAACGGCAGGTCAGGCAGCATCTCTGGAAGACATGGGCAGAAGATGTTTCGGATCATTTCCTTGCCTATTTTTCACAGTTTCTCAGTACATGTGGCATTAATAAACCTAAACCAGTGTGCTTGCATGCACGCGTGCATGAGGTGCGTGACCAAGAGCATGTGTGTTTGTGCGTGTCCAACAGCGAGTGTGCATGTGTGTCCAACAAGTGTGTGCACATGAGTCTAAGAGTGTGTGTGCGTGTGTGTCTAAGAGCGTGTGTCTAAGATCATGTGTGTGCATGTGTGTAACAGTGAGTGTGTGCACGTGAGTCTAAGTGTGTGCATGTGTGTCTAAGAGCATGTGTGCGCGCGTGTGCAGGAGCGGGTGTGTGCATGTGTGTCTAGGAGCGGATGTGTGTGTGCGTGTATAGAATAGAATAGAATATAGAATAGAATAGTTTCTTTATTGTCATTGTAACATGAACCATGTACAACGAAATTGTAAAATGTCAGCCAGTCAGTGCACCATTCAAACATTTCTAAAAGCTAACGATACATACAAACTAAAATATTTAAAAAGATAAACAACTAAAATAAATATCATAAAAATAGCACGCATAAACACCCAGCCCTACATCCTTCTGTCGATTTCATGTATGTATGTATCGCCCCTGCGTTCCTTGGCGGCTACATTTAGTGCCTTTATAGCAGTGGGGTAAAAACTGTTTTTAAGTCTGTTTGTCCTTGTCCTTGTAGATCTGTACCGTCTGCCTGACGGTAACAGTTCAAACAGGGAGTGTCCGGGGTGGGAAATGTCCTTTATAATACTCTGGGATTTTTTGATGCAGCGGGAACTGTGTAAGTCCTCCAAGGTAAGGAGAGGGCATCCGACAATCCTCTGGGCGTTGTCAATGGCCCTCTGGAGCGCTTTCCTCTGAGCCGCTGTGCAGCTGGTGTACCATACGCATACACAGTATGTTAGGAGGCTCTCAATGGAGCACCGATAAAAGGACAGCAGCAGTCTCTGAGTGATGTTATTCTTCCTGAGCACCCTCAGGAAGTGCAGTCTCTGCTGGACCTTTTTCAGCAGCGCAGAGGTGTTCACGCTCCACGTCAGGTCCTCCTCAATATGGATTCCCAGGAAGCGGAAATCCGCCACCCTCTCCACACAGTCCCCTCTGATAATTAATGGTACCATGTCCGTTTTATTCTTCCTGAAGTCTATTATTATCTCCTTGGTCTTTAAGGTGTTAAGGAGCAGGTTATTTTCTCCACACCACACTGTCAGCTGCTCCACCTCATCCCGGTAGGCGTACTCGTCCCCCCCGGAGATGAGTCCCACCACCGTAGTGTCATCCGCAAATTTGACAATGGTGTTTCTGTGGTGGGCGGGGATGCAGTCATGTGTGTAGATGGTGTAGAGCAGGGGGCTCAGCACGCAGCCCTGTGGAGAGCCGGTACTGAGGCTGAGGGCCGTGGATGTGTGATGGCCCACTCTGACTCTCTGGCTGCGACCCGACAGGAAGCTATTTATCCACATGCAGGTGGAGTGTGGAAGTCCCAAGTCCCCCAGTTTGTCCACCAGTTTGTGGGGAAGGATGGTATTAAAGGCAGAGCTGTAGTCCACAAAGAGCATCCGCACGTAGCTCCCCCGCTGCTCCAGATGGGACAGTGCAGCATGGAGAGCTGTGGCTACAGCGTCCTCTGTAGATCTATTCGCTCTGTACGCAAACTGGTGGGGGTCAAAGCTTCGGGGCAGGAGTGATGTGATGTGACCCCGGACCAGTTTTTCAAAACACTTCATCACCACTGGTGTGAGTGCGACTGGCCGGTAGTCGTTGAGGCTGGAAATGTGGGGTTTTTGGGCAAGGGGACTATGGTTGCGGACTTCAGACAGGGTGGAACAGTGGACTGGGCCAGAGACTGGTTGAAAATCCTCGTACAGACTCCAGCCAGCTGGTCAGCGCAGTCCTTCAGCACGCGTCCAGAGACGCCGTCGGGTCCAGTAGCCTTCCTTGGATTGATGGCCCGCAGCGTGCGCCTCACCTCATGCTCCTCTATCTTGAGGGTTAGGCTGCTGTGGACCATGTGGTGTGATGTGGCTGTCTCGGGTGGCTCCACTTCAAAGCGAGCAAAGAAGAGGTTCAGCTCCTCTGCCAACGAGGCGTCACCTTCAGCAGCTCCAAGGTTGGTCTTGTAGTTGGTGAGGTACTGGATCCCCTGCCACACCTGCCTGCTGTTGTTGCTGTCCAGGTGGTCCTCTATCTTCCTCCTGTAGTCTGATTTGGCCTCTCTGATGCCTCTCTTCAGGTTAGCTCGGTATGCGTCTAGGAGCAGGTGTGTGTGAGTGTGTTTAGGAGCAAGTTTGTGCGTGTGTGTGTCAAGGAGCGGGTGTGTGCGTGAGCGTGTGTGTGCGTGTGTGAGTGTGTGTGTCTCTCTAAGACCTAACCTGGGTGTGGTGGGAACGGGTGCCCTTCGGAATCAGTTCTGAGCAAAGATCTTATTGCTCCTCTATAATCTTTGGTTCTGAGTGCCACTGCTGATCTGCAGTCTCCCCCCCCCCCCCCCCCCCCCCCCCCCCACAAATCCGCTGGCTCCACCTCCAATCCCCACTGCCCCTCTGTAGAGCTAATACAGAGCACACCAAGTAAAGGTCCAACAAGTTTATTAGCGTATAGTAAAGTTGCACTACATGTAGTCACCACCGTGACAACATCCCGATTAACGACTAGTGGCTACAAACGTTAGTCACAATGGTGGCTGCAAGGTAAGACCCGGACTGGATTATGGATCCAGGAGGTGTATAACATATGTGTGTTAGTATTAGGTGGAGCAGATCTACCCTCCCCACTTCCCCTGGTCTCCGCTCCTCACTCCCACTCCCCTGGTCTCCGCTCCTCCCCTCCCGTGTGCTCAGTACTCCTCCTCCACGCTATATTGTCCTGTGCCTGCCCCCAGGTCTGATGTACTTGTTGCTGAGACACATGGTGGACAGGTACAACCTCTACTATGCCTACCTGCCCACACAGCTGAGCCAGAGACTACACACAGCCGCAGTGAAGCAGGCAGCCACCGCCCCCATCATCTGTCTCCTCTGGCTGCTCTTCTTCTCCGTCATCCGAGGAGGTGAGTCCACCCCTGCCCGGCTCCCGGCCCCCACCCCACCCCTCCCCCTCCCCCTCCACCCCTCCCCCTCCACCCCTCCACCCCCACCCCTCCCCCTCCACCCCCACCCCTGCCCGGCTCACGGCACTCCACCCCCACCACTCCACCCCCACCACTTCACCCCCACCCTCCACCCCTCCCCCTTCACCCCCACCCCACCACCCCCAGCACTACACCCCTCAACCCCCACCCCTACCCCTCCACCCCCACCCCTGCATCCCCACCCCCACCCCTCCATCCCCACCCCCACACCTCCACCCCCTCACCACTTTTTTTTTTCCTCTCTTCACTCTCTCGCTTTCTTTCATATCCCCCTCTCTCTCTGTGTCTCTCTCTCTGTCTCTCTCTCTCTCTCTGTCTCTGTCTCTCTCTGTCTCTCTCTCTCTCTGTCTCTCTCTGTCTCTCTCCTGCCCACTGTAGGTTTGACGGCTCCGACCTCCATCTTCACCTTCGTGGTGGTGCTCCTCACCATAGTCATCTGCAGCATTTTGGGATGCGCTGAGGACAAATACTTCACCATCGACAAGGTAAGCCATCGGCCTCTGGCGTGGGGTGGCAGGAGGAGAGAGTGTGGGGGGTGAGGTGTGGGGGGGACGGGCACTGTGGTCACCCCGGGGCGAGGGGGTGAGGTGTGGCGGGGACAAAGACCTGGATCTGACCCGTTAGGTGTGGATGCAGGACCGGACAATCTCTGGCCTCTTGCCCTGGCAGAGAGCGTTGGCCGGTTGTCCATCAGCGGTTTGCAAAGGTCCACAGACTCTCGGTGGCGGGCACAGTGCTTCTCATCGCCCACCTTGGCTCTCTGTTTGGCCTCTACCCCAGACTCTATCATCAGGCATCTATCACCAAGGATCCCCACCATTTGAGGCGTCCCCTCTTCTCATGGCCACCGTCGGGCAGGAAGTACAGAAGCCGGAAGTCGCACACCCACCAGGATCAGGAACGGCCTCTTCCCCACAACCATCAGCTTCTTCAACCCACCTGTACAAGCCTCATTCTAACAGGACACAAGGTGCTGGAGTAACTCAGCAGGTCAGGCTGCATCACTGGAGAACATGGATGGGTGACGTTCTTCAGAAGGATCTCGATCCCAAATATCACGGTCTCCAGAGATGCTGCCTGACCTGCTGAGTTACTCCAGCACTTTCTCTCCTTTTGTGTACTAACTGGCATCTGCAGTTCCTTGTTTCTACACCCCTAATCATTCCTCGGCAACAGAACACTATGGACCACCTCTTGCTCCAACGTGGTCTTGTTTACTGATTGTGCTTTGCACTGCTGTCTTGGTAGTTTGCACAATGGTTTTATTTTCACCCAACTGTTGTACCAATGTGGACTTGCTGTTTTTCTTTTCTAATTATGTTTTTGCCCCAAACGTCTTGGTTTTTTTTGCCGCCCACTTTTGTGTGGAACGCATGCGTCCGTGTGCGTCTCTGAAGAAGGGTCTCGACCCGAAACGTCACCCATTCATTCCTTCTCCCCAGAGATGCTGCCTGTCCCGCTGAGTTACTCCGACATTTTGTGTGTGTGTTATAGCCTGGGTCCAGGTGCCTGTGATACTGCTGCTAGCAAGTTGCTCTATTGACATGGGCCGGGGTGGGGGGGTGGGGGGGGGGGGAAGGGTGCTGGGAGGTGGGAACGGTGGGAGGGAGAGTCAGGATTGGCGGCTGGTGATCAGCGTCTGCCCTTTTCCTCCGCCAGGTACTAAAACTGCTCCCACAGTCGACGGAAACGGAACAAACATCACAGGCGTGGCAATCGAGAGTAAGTAACGTGCCCGAGATTACCCAGTGACCCGGTGGACACACAAAACACACGACGGCTCAGGATAGGAGCAGGCCCTTCGGCCCACAATGTCCGTGCCCAAACATGACGCCAAGGCCGACTCACTGCTAGCTGTGCATAATCCATATCCCTCCATCTCCATGTGTCATAAGATCACGTCATTAGGAATGGGAGTAGAATTAGGCCGTTCGGCCCATCAAGTCTACTCCACCATTCAATCATGGCTGATCTATCCCTCCCTCGCAACCGCATCCTCCTGCCTCCTCCACATGACCCCGTACTAATCAAGAATCTATCAATCCATGTGCCTACTCTAAAGCCTCTTAAACACCACTATTCCCACCACTACCCCGGCCTCCGTGCAAAAGAAAACTTGCCCTGCACATCTCCTTTCAACTTTGCCCCTCTAACCTTAAACCTATGACCTCTAGCACTTGATATTCCCATCCGGGGGATAAGGCCTACCCTATCAATGCCCCTCATAATGTTATATACTTCTACCTCTGGCATTCCCAAAAACGTGGAAAAAGCCGATCACACGACTTCTATGTTCTCCCACTTTCCCCTCCACACCAGGGACACAATTTACAGAGGCCAATTAACCCACAAACCAACATGCCTTCAGAAACCAGAGCACATGGAGGAAACTTACGCAGTCACAGGGAAGCAGTGCAAACTCCACACAAACAGCACCCGGGGTCAGGATGGAAACCGGCTCTCTGGAGCTGTGAGGCAGCGGCTCTACCCGCTGCACCATTGTGCCGCCCTTTAACTTGTTTGATCAGGAAGGGGTGCAGCGGAGAGGGCTTTATTATTGCCAAGTATAGCACGGTGCAGTGCAAAGTTTATTTTGCATGCTATTATTCAAACAGTCAGGTAATACTATACATAAATAGAATCAAGTCACAGTCAAGGTAGAGCAAAGGGGAAGATACAGAGTGCAGAATATAGTTCTCAGCATTGTAGCGCACCAGTTCCACAGACAAAGTCCAATGTCCGCATTGGGGTAGAGGTGAATCAGACAGTACCCTAGCTTATGGAAGGGCCGTTCAGAAGCCTGATAACAGAGGGGAAGAAGCTGTTCCTGAGTCTGGTGGTGCGCGCTTTCAAGCTTCGAACGGGGAGAAGAAGGAATGACCGGGGTGGGAATAGTTGGAAGCTGAGAATGTCGCAGAGGGAAGCACAGGAGGGAAATCAGAAATATCAAGGGTCTCGCTGATCTCCCGAGGTTCAGAAGGGGGATGAAACTTCCCTGCGTTCTTCATGGGCAAAGCTGCCTGTGAATTCATGTGAAGTGTATAAGATCATGAGTGGAATAGATAGGGTTAATGCAGAGAGTCTTTTACCCAGAGTAGGGGATTCGAGAGGACATAGGTTTAAGGTGAGGTTGGAAAGATTTAATAGGAACCCGAGGGGCAACTTTTTTTTTTACACAAAGGGTGGTAAGTATGTAGAACGAGCTGCCGGACGAGTTAGTTGAGGCAGGTAGTATCGCAATGTTTAAGAAATATTTTGACAGGTACAATGGGATGGCAGGACTTTCATATGAAGAAAGACTGGATAGACTCGGCTTGTACTCGCTAGAATTTAGAAGATTGAGGGGGGATCTTATAGAAACTTACAAAATTCTTAAGGGGTTGGACAGGCTAGATGCAGGAAGATTGTTCCCGATGTTGGGGAAGTCCAGAACAAGGGGTCACAGTTTAAGGATAAGGGGGAAATCTTTTAGGACCGAGATGAGGAAAACATTTTTCACACAAGAGAGTGGTGAATCTGTGGAATTCTCTGCCACAGAAGGTAGTTGAGGCCAGTTCATTGGCTATATTTAAGAGGGAGTTAGATGTGGTCCTTGTGGCTAAAGGGATCAGGGGGTTTGGAGAGAAGGCAGGTACAGGATACTGAGTTGGATGATCAGCCATGATCATATTGAATGGCGGTGCAGGCTCGAAGGGCCGAATGGCCTACTCCTGCACCTATTTTCTATGGATGGAACATGTTTAGAGGGATACAAGCCAAAGGCAAGCAGGTTGGGATGGAGCATGAGGGGAATAGATCGGGTAGATGCACAGAGTCTCTTGCCCAGAGTAGGTGAATCGAGGACCAGAGGACATAGGTTCAAGGTGAAGGGGAAAAGATTTAATAGGAATCTGAGGGGTAACTTTTTCACACAAAGGGTGGTGGGTGTATGGAACAAGCTGCCGGAAGAGGTAGTTGAGGCTGGGACGATAGAAAAGTTTAAGAAGCAGTTTGACAGGTACATAGATAGGACAGGTTTGGAGGGATATGGACCAAACGCGGGCACGTGGGACTAGTGTAGTTGGGTGGTGTGGGCGACTGGGCTGAATGCCTGTTTCCACACTGTATCACTCTATGACTCTAATTCATGGTTAAGGACAAGACTGGCTGCACTAAACGTGACCACCATTCAGATGGAGAATGGCACCATGTACTTTTAGTAGTGACTGACCTTCTGATCTTTGAGCCTTCCCATCCACCTTCCATCCCATCACAGATCTTCATCCCGAGCTTCCTGCGGTTATCCAAGCCGGAGGACCTCCTGGATCCACAGAAGCATCCATCGTATGGTGCCATTGGGAACAGCAGCCAGCTCCTGGCAGAGGAAACTGTGCAGCCTCCAGATGACGCGTCTCCTCCGGACAATGCAGACAGCGATCAGATATATCTGGTGGACGCCGGAGATGGATAGATCTGAGAAACACTCCTGGATTCACCCCCAACTCTAACTGCCCACCATGCAATAGTGTTGTTGAAGACCGACGGCCACATTAGACGGCACGCTTACCTCAGACTTATAGCCCTGTCCCACGGTGCGAGTCCACCCACGAGTTATCCCGAGTTAAAGAAAAAAATCTAACTCGTGGTTTTCTACGAGATTCCAAGTTTATGTTCACGAGTTTCAACGGGTTCCCACGTGTATGTCCAAGTTTGCCGTTTACTTCTCATTTCTGCGAGTTACCAAGTTCCTCTCCCCAGTTACTCTTGAGCCAACAACGACTACCGACGTGTGGAAAAATCATCACATGGTAAAAAATGATGTCATGCAGTTTTTTTTCCCCACTATAAAATGCCTCCCATGTTTAAATTTCTTAGGGTTACGGAATCAAGGGATATGGGGAGAGAGCAGAAACTGGGTACTGATTTTGGATGATCAGCCATGATCATATTGAATGGCAATGCTGGCTCGAAGGGCCGAATGGCCTCCTCCTGCACCTATTTGTTATGTGTTTATACCTTTTGAATGTTTTGACATGCATTTCAGGATTCCAGCATCTGTCTTTTCCAATGTCCCTTTCCCTGTATTTCTCTTGGGCTTTTCCTCTCTTTTCCCAACTCCTATCTCCTCCATCTGCCAGTCCATCTGAGTGTAGATATGAAGTTCTTCATGGCTGTCTATCTGTATGTGTGGACTTTCCATTAAAAGTCATCCATGATCATTATCTCACAATCCATCAGGTGTTTTTGCCACTCATTTCTCATCGAGTCATGGGTTCAAACAAGGGTTGTTTAATGATCAGTTCTGAACCATTGTTGCATTGGGGCACAGTAGTTAGTAGAAATGCCCAGGGGTACTTTGGCATGAAATCCGTTGTCTTTGCTTCCTGACACCTTGGTTGATTCCCATTTTTCATCCCCAAACGAAGATGACTTTCCTTTGCGTAGGAACATCAGGTGCTGGTTTAAACGGAAGATGGATGCAAAAAAGCTGGAGTAACTCAGTGGGTCAGGCAGCATCTCTGGAGAAAAGGATTAGGTGACGTTTTGGGTCGAGACCCTTCTTCAGACTGAGAGCCAGGGGAAAGGGAAACGAGATATAGATGGTGATATAGAGAGATATAGAACAAAAGAATGAAAGATATGCAACAAAGTACCGATGATAAAGGAAACAGGCCATAGGTAGCTGTGTGTTAGGTGAAACTGAGTCACAGACAATGAGACTCAACAAGGCTACTTTGAAGCTGGTACGACTTGGGTGGGGGAGGGATGGAGAGAGAGAGAGTGGAGTTGCAAGGGTTACATGAAGTTAGACACTATCCTTTTTTTCAGTCGCACGCCCCAAACCTTGTTTCAAATAAGTTCCCACTTCGGACACAAACTCATTGTTTCATACGGCCTTCCCCCCGTATCAGTGGAATTGAAAAAACGAGTATTAATAATGGTGTTACGAAACAGGACATGCGGGGTGAATTCAGTAGGTCAGGCAGCGAATGGGGGGAGAGGAAGAGTCAGCGTTTGGGCTCTTCTGCTTCCTCGTCAAAGTGGGAAACTACTGTGTAGGAAGGAACTGCAGAGGCTGGATTATGCCACAGATATTGTTGGAGTCACTGAGCAGACCAGGCAGCATCTCTGGAGAGAAGGAATGGTTGAATTTTCAGGTAGGAAGTCTTCAGTCTGAAAAAGGGTTCGGACCCGAAATGTCGCCTATTCCTTTTCTCCAGAGATGCTGGAACACTAATATTCTAGGATATTCATCACCCGAATCTTTTTGATTCAACTAACAAATGGATGTTCAATTTTATGCATTGATAGTGAATGACCAGGTTTCATGTACGGGTGAGATGAACACTATATTAGTTGTTACCTGCGCAGTCCGCACTAGTTTGCAGAGCCTCTTGTCACCATTTTCGCTCTGTGGGCCCATACAAATTCGTTCATCTAGAAAACCCAGAGACAAAAAAATTGTGGTAAGAGTGGTCTTAGATTAAGGAGGGGCGGGATTACTTAAACAAACCCACAACAAAGGGGGCGGGATGTGACCTGTCACAACGAAAGAAAAAGAGAACCTTTTTTTTTTTTCTGCGTGGCAAAATCAAGATTTGTGTGTAGTCACTCAATGGACGCGATTGTCTAGGCCATAGTCACTTTGTACTGGGTCAGAAGGGGAGGATCAGGAACTTCTAGAGGAGATATTCTATTTGATCCAACATTAAAGGTTATTATCAGATGCTTTATATTAATATCAGAGGGCCCATTCGACAAATATTGTGAGGATTAAATCAATAGTCTGCGCTGTAAATGCTTTGAATTTAAGCGATTACCCCACTCTATTGCAAAGGGCAAGGTGGGATTCCCACAGGTGTCTCCAGCATCAGGGGATCATTCCCGACAGGCAGACTTGGCCAACCTTTTTTTTTTACTCACCTTTTTCCCCCTGTCCAGCTGTAAGTGTAGCCACGGTAGACTCACTACGGTAAACTCTCGGGCTACGACAGTATTACGACGAGTTTAAAAGTTTCAAATTTTTCCTTCAAGAGTATATTTGGCTCGTGGAAATCTTTCAACGTGTTGAAAATTTTTCACGAGTTAACACGGTTCCCCGAGTACCTGCCGTTAGCGTTACGAGTCGCTAAGTTACGTCCACGAGTTCCGACGTACCCGCTACGTTAATTCTACGTGATTACCACGAGTTTGATTTGTTTTTAACTCTGGATCACTCGTGGGTGGACTCGCACCGTGGGACGGGTTTAACAACCAAAAGCTTTTGTGGCTATTTTTTTCCTCACACTTTTCAATAATATGGAATTTACGTAATTCTACCGATCTCCCCTCAGCCGCCCCCCGTTGTAACCTTGAGAATTACTGTTGCTAATAATTCATATAATAATGATAATAATGGATGGGATTTATATAGCGCCTTTCTAATACTCAAGGCGCTTTACATCGCATTATTCATTCACTCCTCAGTCACACTCGGTGGTGGTAAGCTACTTCTGTAGCCACAGCTGCCCTGGGGCAGACTGACGGAAGCGTGGCTGCCAATCTGCGCCTACGGCCCCTCCGATCACCACCAATCACTCACACACAGGCAAAGGTGGGTGAAGTGTCTTGCCCAAGGACACAATGACAGTATGCACTCCAAGCGGGATTCGAACCGGCTACCTTCTGGTCGCCAGCCGAACACTTAGCCCATTGTGCCATCTGTCGTCCCACTATCTTACACAATAAATCAATTTGGGAAGGGGGTTCCCAATTTTCGGACTGTCGTGGAGCGTGTAAGAATTGAGGACTTGGGCCACGTGCATGAGCAAGTAAGAACATCTTTCACCTTGTGCGGAGCTAAGATAACACATCTCTGCCAACTCTGGGCTGTAACACTGTCCCCACCCCAGCCCTGGCACTGTGGCGCAGTGGTACAGTGGCCGCCTTGCAGCGCTTGCAGCGCCAGAGGCCCGGGTTCGATCCCGCCTACGGGCGCTGTCTACACGGAGTTCGTACTTTCTACCCGTGATCTGCGAGGGTTTTCTCCGAGATCTTTGGTTTCCTACCACACTCCAAAGCCGTGCAGGTTTGTAGGTTAAGTGGCTTGGTGTAAATGTAAATTGTCCCTAGTGTGTGTAGGATAGTGTTAGTGTGCGGGGATCGCTGGTCGGTGCGGACTCGGTGGGCCAGAGACTATTTCCGTGCTGTATCTCTAAACTAAACTGCGGTGCCCTCTATAATGTTAAGGACAAAGACCCATCATTTATTTATTTGCCTCTGTAATCCACAATTTGAGATTTATAATAGACAAAAAAATCACATGTGGTTAAAGTGCACATTGTCAGATTTTATTAAAGTCAATTTTTATACATTTTGGTTTTACCATGTAGAAATTACAGCAGCGTTTATACATAGTCCCCCCATTTCAGGGCACCATAATGTTTGGGACACATGGCATCACAGGTGTTAGTAATTGCTCAGGTGTGTTTAATTGCCTCCTTAATGCAGGTATAAGAGAAGTATCAGCACCTAGTCTTTCCTCCAGTCTTTCCATCACCTTTGGAAACTTTTATTGCTGTTTATCAACACGAGGACCAAAGTTGTGCCAATGAAAGTCAAAGAATCCAATATGAGATTGAGAAACAAGAATGAAAACTGTTAAGAGACATCAGCCAAACCTTTGGCTTACCAAAATCAACTGTTTGGAACATAATTAAGAAGAAAAAGAACACTGGTGAGCTTACTAATCGCAAAGGGACTGGCAGGCCAAGGAAGACCTCTACAGCTGATGGCAGAAGAATTCTCTCTATAATAAAGAAAAATCCCCAAACACCTGCCCGACAGATCAGGAACACTCTTCAAGAGTTAGGTGTGGATTTGACAATGACCACTGTCCGCAGAAGACTTCATGAACAGAAATACCGAGGCTACACTGCAAGATGCAAACCACTGGTTAGCCGCAAAAATAGGATGGCCAGGTTGCAGTTTGTCAAGAAGTACTTAAAAGAGCAACCACAGTTGTGGAAAAAGGTCTTGTGGACAGATGAGACGAAGATTAACTTATATCAGATGGCAAAAGCAAAGTATGGAGGAGAGAAGGAACTACCCAAGATCCAAAGCAAATCACCTCATCTGTGAAACTCATTGGCCGGCGTTCTACATTCATTCTACAGCAAGACAATGATCCCAAACATACTGCTAAAGCAACAAAGGAGTTTTTCAAAGCTAAAAAATGGTAAATTCTTGAGTGACCAAGTCAATCACCCGATCTGAACCCAATTGAGCATGCCTTTTATATGCTGAAGAGAAAACTGAAGGGGACTAGCCCCCAAAACAAGCATAAACTAAACGCATAAACTAAAGCACACGCATGGGCCCCAGCTACGCCTGCCTCTTTGTCGGGTACGTTGAACAATCCTTGTTCGATGCGTACCAGGGCCCCATCCCCGACCTCTACCTCCGCTACATTGACGACTGCTTTGGTGCCACCTCCTGCACCCACACACAACTGACTGACTTCATCCACTTCACCACCAACTTCCATCCGGCACTCCAATACACCTGGACGATTTCCGACACTTCCCTACCGTTCCTTGACCTCACCATCTCCATCGCAGGGGACAGACTCCTGACCGACATACATTACAAACCCACTGACTCACATGGCTATCTGGACTACACGTCTTCCCACCCTGCCCCCTGTAAAGACTCCATCCCCTACTCCCAATTCCTCCGCCTACGCCGCATCTGTTCCCAGGATGAGACATTTCATACCAGGGCATCGGAAATGTCCTCGTTCTTCAGGGAACGGGGATTCCCCTCCGCCACCATAGATGAGGCTCACACCAGGGTCTCATCCATACCCCGTAACACTGCTCTCTCTCCCCATCCCCGCACACGCAACAAGGGCAGAGTCCCTCTGGTCCTCACCTTTCACCCCACCAGCCGGCAAATACAACACATAATCCTCCGCCATTTCCGCCACCTCCAACGTGACCCCACCACTCGCCACATCTTCCCATCTCCCCCCATGTCTGCCTTCCGCAAAGACCGCTCCCTCCGCAACTCCCTCGTCAATTCTTCCCTTCCCTCCCGCACCACCCCCTCCCCGGGCACTTTCCGTTGCAACCGCAAGAAATGCAACACCTGTCCCTTCACCTCCCCCCTCGACTCCATTCAAGGTCCCAAGCAGTCGTTCCAGGTGCGACAAAGGTTCACCTGTATCTCCTCCAACCTCATCTACTGCATCCGCTGCTCTAGATGTCAGCTGATTTACATCAGTGAGACCAAGCGTAGGTTGGGCGACCGTTTCGCCGAACACCTCCGCTCAGTCCGCAATAACCTACCTGACCTCCCGGTGGCTCAGCACTTCAACTCCCCCTCCCATTCCCAATCCGACCTCTCTGTCCTGGGTCTCCTCCATTGCCAGAGTGAGCAACAGCGGAAATTGGAGGAACAGCACCTCATATTCCGTCTGGGGTCCTTGCGTCCTTATGGCATCAACATTGAATTCTCCCAATTTGGCTAGCCCGTGCTGTCTCCTCCCCTTCCTTCACCCTCTAGCTGTCTCCTCCCACCCTCCCATCCGCCCGCCCTCGGGCTCCTCCTCCTCCTCCCTTTTTCCTTCTTTCTTTCCCCACCCCCCATCAGTCTGAAGAAGGGTTTCGGCCCGAAACGTCGCCTATTTCCTTCGCTCCATAGATGCTGCTGCACCCGCTGAGTTTCCCCAGCAATTTTGTGTACCTTCCAAGCATAAACTAAAGATGGCTGCAATACAGGCCTGGCAGAGCATCACCAGAGAAGACACCCAGCAACTGGTGATGTCCATGAATCGCAGACTTAAAGCAGTCAATGCATGCAAAGGATATGCAACAAAATACTAAATATGACTACTTTCATTTACATGACATTGCTGTGTCCCAAACATTATGGTGCCCTGAAATGGGGGGACTATGTATCAACACAGCTGTAATTTCTACATGGTGAAACCAAAATGTATAAAAATGGCCTTCATTAAAATCTGACAATGTGCACTTTAACCACATGTGATTTTGTTCTATTACAAATCTCAAATTGTGTAGTACAGAGGCAAATAAATAAATGGCGGGTCTTTGTCCCAAACATTATGGAGGGCACTGTAAACCCCCGCTCATTCCCCTCGACGTTAGAACCAAAGGTGAATTTGGTCAATGTTTGGAGAAGAGGAGGCGTGATCGCAGGTAGGTGACGTAGGGAACCCAATAGTGAGGGGGCACATTCAGTGTAGTGTGCATGGGGAGTGGAGAAAATAAAACAACAATATCATGGCACCTGATAAGGAGTGGGAAAATGTGAAGTGGTGACTGGTTAATTACATAGACCATAGAGCAGAACAACACAGGAATGGGCCCTTTCATCCATAATGCCCGTCCCCACCTGATCCCAGATTAATCTCCCGCACGTGTGCATATCCCTCCACATCCACGTGCCAAACTAAATGCGTAGAGGTAGAGGCCCACCTGCCTGCATTTAGCCCATATATCACTCTAAAGGTATCTTACCCATGTACCTGTCCAAATGTTTAATTGTGATAGTACCTGCCTCACCTACCTGCTCCGGCAGCTTGTTCCATACACCAGCCATCCTGTACCAAGCGCAGGCTCGGCGATCGTTTCGCTGAACACCTCCGCTCAGTCCACCTGAACCTACCTGATCTCCCGGTGACTCAGCACTTTAACTCCCCTTCCCATTCCCAATCTGACCTTTCTGTCCTGGGCCTCCTCCATTGTCAGAGTGAGGCCCAGCACAAATTGGAGTAACAGCACCTCATATTTTGCTTGGGTAGCTTACACCCCAGCGGTATGAACATCAGATTGCTTGCTCTCTCCCATCCCCTTCACCTTCCCAGTTCTCCCACTAGGCTAAACGGTCTCCATTTTATCTCTGTTCTGCCCCCTCCCCTGACATAGTCTGAAGAAAGGTCTTGAAGAATAGATTGCAGATAGATCGATTTAGTTGATGAAGAGAACACTGTTCTTAGGGTAAATCTTTTATCAGGCCAATAGATTAAATATGAACCGCAATACACTAACATAATATTTTCAGCCACAGCAGTACCCACAAGCAATGATTTTCATTTCAAATCACAATAATTTAAAGGAATTCTCAGCCATACAATACCGAAACAGGCCCTTCGACCCAACTCAACCATGCTGATGTCCCAATTAAGCTGGTCACATTTGGTCCATATATTTGAAACCTTTCCTATCCATGTATCTGTTAAATGTTGTTATAGTACCTGCCTCAACTACCTCCTCTGGTAGTTTGTTCCCACTACCCCATGGTGTGGGAAATGGTGCACCTCGGATTCCTATTAAATCTTGCCCCGCTCACTTTAAATCCCTCTGGCTTTCGATTCTCCAACTCCATAGGATCACCCCTCAGGTCCAAGAAATAAAGTCTTAGATTGTCCAACCTCTCCCCATAACTAAGCCCCTCAAGTCATGAGCCTCATAAATCTTCGCTGCACTCCTTCAGGCTTTTATTGCCAGTTGGAAATTCTACTGTGGAATGGGAGTCTGGAGTTTTCTGAATCTAAATGTCCCCGCAGACACTGACTGAATCATTGATGTTTATTCAGCCCCATATTTCCCTGGCTAGATCATCAGATGCTCAATAATACATCCCTCTGGAATTTTAAATGTTGGATTACGATCATTCGTCCCATGCCTGAGAAAGGATACGTCTCGCCGCCTCCAACGTGACCCCACCACTCGCCACATCTTCCCATCTTCCCCCCATGTCTGCCTTCTCCAAAGACCGCTCCCTCCGTAACTCCCTTGTTAATTCTTCCCTTCCCTCCCGTACCACCCCCTCCCCGGGCACTTTCCCTTGCAACCGCAAGAGATGCTACAATTGTCGCTTTACCTCCCCCCTCGACTCCATTCAAGGACCCAAGCAGTCGTTCCAGGTGCGACAGAGGTTCACCTGCATCTCCTCCAACCTCATCTATTGTATCCGCTGCTCTAGATGTCGGCTGGTCTACATTGGTGAGACCAAGCGGAGGCTTGGCGATCGTTTCGCCGAACACCTCCGCTCGGTCCGCATTAACCAACCTGACCTCCCGGTGGCTCAGCACTTCAACTCCCCCTCCCATTCCCAATCTGACCTCTCTGTCCTGGGCCTCCTCCATGGCCAGAGTGAGCAACACCGGAAATTGGAGGAACAGCACCTCATATTCCGCTTGGGGAGTCTGCATCCTGGGGGCATGAACATTGAATTCTCCCAATTTTGTTAGCCCTTGCCGTCTCCTCCCCTTCCTATCTCTCCCTCAGCCCTCGGGCTTCTCCTCCTCCTCCTCCTCCTTTTTCCTTTCATCTCCTCGCCCCCCCCCCCATCAGTCTGAAGAAGGGTTTCGGTCTGAAACATTGCCCATTTCCTTCGCTCCATAGATGCTGCTGCACCTGCTGAGTTTCTCCAGCATTTTTGTGTACCTACGTCAGGAACTAAGTGAGATTTGCAAATTAGTCAAGAACAGACTCCAAGAAAAGGAATCGATTCAATTCATTCTTTGTGATTTATAAGCAGTATTAACTTCATTCAGTACGGACAAGAGGCAACCAGGAAATCAGTCAACTACCTGGAAACATGAAAGGGTAACACCATCTACAAAAAAAAAAAATCCAAGTGGAATTCCAGTTACTTGTATCGAAAATAACACACCGCTCAATAGTTTGAAATGGAAACCATCAAACAGTAATACATCTCCAGTGTGTCTGTAGTTGCTTATACACTTTGGAACAAGATGCCAGTTGTGGAGGATTGTATTGTCCTGCGCCCAGATTCAACAATCAAGTATTCCAAGTCATGGCATGGCATGGATCGAGGAAAAGGTCCCTTAAGTTCATTTTCACATCCTGAATCCCACAAGCGAGGTCCTTTCCAATGTTGTAATCACCCAGATCCCATGCACATCTGCAGATGATATCACCGCCACTTCCTTATCCATACACTTTGCAGCCTGGCCTCGTTATTCCAAGCCAACCTGAGGTGGTGGGTTGCATCCGGAAGGGAATTTAGTGGAGATTTAGATTCCAGGTCTGCTCTCCTTCGTTGGGAGTTCAATAGCCAAGGGGCAATGGGTGTAGAAGGCAGATGTTTCTCCAAAAGCATTTCCAAGTTCTTACACAAGTGACTATGTACAAGATGAACAGACAGCTTCAAATGGTAATATCTATTAATAATTTACTGCAGGTGTCACCACTGCACCACAGGACAGATGTGAAGCAATTGGCTGATCTATATTAATTATATATACAGTGCTTGCACTTTAGTTCATTCAGATATATACAAATAACCCCACCCAAGGACATTATCCACACACACTTTAAAGAACCCCGTTACACTCATGCTCCATCCGCAAGTGTGAAAACCCACACATGAATGGACAAAAAGTTAATAGTCGACATGTTGTTACAGCTGATAAGCCTTCCAATTGCTAATCCCAATTATACCAAATCAACACATTCCGAAACATACTTTTCTTGGGAGTAAAAAAAAAACCAAAACGGTATTTTGGTCAGCGTTGAAGTCGATCTAGAGAAATGCTGTGGGTGGGCAGAGCTCTGCTCATTCACCCACATTACATGGAACAAACCCTTACCCAATCATTCCCATCACATTGACCGAGACACAAAAAGAATGAGCTTTCAAACGCAACATAACATGAACTAGGTGTTTGTAAAGGTGAAGATCTGATGGCTCGTGCTAAATAGCCATGGTCAGCCCCGCCGTTTCTAGACAAGTGGCTTTGCACTGCTATTTCCTTCTCTGGAGTTCACAAAGTCCCAAATGGCAGGCACCCTAGCTAAATGGGTTCCGCGTTTAATTAGGATCCCATCAAAAAATCAACGCACACAGCATTATCCTGCGAGTGGTCGCCTTATGCTCATCAATGGGCAGACAGTGAGCCTGGAACTAACGCTAATCATTGAGTTTCCTCTGCCTCCTGTAAAGGCAACCTCTCTTTGACACCCCCCCCCCCCCCAAAGTACAGGCGCAATGGAGAAAAGTAATTTATTACTCTCGCCACCAACTTTCAAAAAATACCCTGTGGGCCAAAGAGTAGTTACTGCACATTCAAGGCAGCAAACTTTGTCCAACATTAATATTTCTTTATTTCAAGACCAAATTGTAAATGACATTTCAAAAGAAAAGTAGTGAGTGGATGTCTTGTGAAAAAGGAATGTTACATTCTCTAATATAATGAACCGCACCCAGACATCTTAAACATTTTCTCTCTCTGCAATCTGCTGAAGGAGAAATTAAATTCTTAATAGCGAAAGTAGAGACTTCAAAAAAAAAAACATTACCAGATCAAATTGGGTGGTGCAACTTCTGGCTTGTTTGCATGAATATGGAAAATAATTGTGTTGGGGCCTTTAGTTGGATTGCTAAGACAACTATTCTGATTGGACTTGAGATGCAACTGAATCATTACAATTGGTAATGGTGATTCTGTGTTGGTAATTCTTTCATCATTAACAAGGGCAGCCTCTACCAGCTTTGCCGTACGAGCAGCCTCGGACAAACTTCAATCTGCAGTGATTCAATCTAGGTGGTAATGTTAGTTATGCTTTTAATCATCTGAGGTATAACCGCTTCGTTAAGAGCTTCTGGACAATATTACCGTTTACATCCAGCGTGGGAGAGGCACAAGGATGGGACACAGGGCAAAGCCATACTGGACCTTCAGTCTTTAAGTGATAGAACCACAAGGTCAATACATGGTCATTCCCATGTGTTCTTCAGCTAGCTCGCTCCAAACCAATGATTACAAAATGTGGGCATGTGCACGTTCAATGCACAGGTAATCCAATCAATTCTTCCGATAGCTCCATCTGAAACCAACAATTAAAAAAATGCAGCAGATACGGATTTGGAAATCTTTGGTACATGGGACTCTTTAGGGATCTTCAATAGTTTTACAATGTGAACACAGCCAGAGTATTAGACCTCTCCATTCTCCCAAAACATCACCAGCCTATTGACCAGGCAATGCGTTAGTGATGACTGCGCCCAACCCTTGATCGACAGAGTCCACTGGCCACAGATAGAACCTCGAAGGAAGAGGGAAAATGTTGGACGTCTAGCATGTGGAGAACTTCAGTTGGTGATGCTCAGAGCAAACTCGGGCTCGGCCTCAACAGCAATCGTACGTCTAGACCGGGCAAATGTTGCCCGCTGCCATTCAGCCACCCGCACCCCCTTGTTTGTGCACGTCTCATCTCTCCAATGGTTTCCCCAGATAAATTGGAAAAGCTTGCACCGCCTGAAGCATGAACGTGCTGGATTTCCATTCCTTCACGCAACCCAAGTCACACAGATGATACCCAACACTCAGAACTCATTTACATTTGGTAGGGAGATAGCAACAGAAAACGTTGGACCACTCCTTTTAAAAAAAATATATATAAACTAAGTTTAACCATGTACTTACAAATAATCTCACAAAGTTGACCCATTTATTTTTTAACATGATTTGAACAGGAAAAGTGCACTAATTGCTAATAACGATTCTCGTACACCTCAAAGGATTAAAAAATACCAAAAGCTTCTCTTCTGTTTTTCGATTTCTTTCCCTTCTGCAAATGCGCACACACACACACACACACACACATGGGCACACACACACACACACCCAGCAACAGTATGTGTGCTTATGTAACCAGGCTCGGTTGCCAATTTCCCACTCCAGTATTTTCTTGGACTAATATTAGAGATGTAGCAACATTTCCAACCACTAACACACATGGACCTGGGGGCTAATAATTGGTGAGATCGATAAAAAAAAAATCATTATTTTCTCCTTCATGCCATTAATATTTCCAGTTATGCTCCTCCCATCAGCAAAACAAGTACAAGTTTAGCAATTTGCAATTTGCAATTTTGTGTACCTACAAGTTTAGCAATTTGCACTGCACTGCTATAACCTACACGGTACCAAGGATTAGTTACAGGCGAGTTTCACTGAGCCTGCGATGCCCTGGTACCTGATCCTACCCGTTGCACTTATGTTTGTTTTTTATTTTCAATGAATGAAAAAAGCTCCTTGTGATTTTCCACTAATGATGAACCTCGTTTTCAATGAGACCGTCTTCGCAGGACTGGAACTCTCCTTCGCTGATCACTTCCTTGGCATTCTTCTGCGAAGGTGGCTGCTCATTGTCTCCTGTGGGCTCCGTCTGAGGGTCCTGCAAGACCTGGGCGATGTACCGCTGCAGACAGGCAGGAGAAAGAGCAGGTTAGCGCCAAACCGCTTCGCAAGGCACCCGGACACACGAAAGAAGGCTGTCGGAAAGACATACAGCACGGCAAAACCAGCCCGTCACCCCACCTTGTCCATGCCAACCAAGATGGCATTCAGGACAAGTCCCATTCGTCTGCATTTGGCCCATAGCCCTCTAAACCCTTCCCATCCATACATCTGTCCCTCCCAACCTGGACACCCTGTAAATCCCGACAGAAAGAGGTATTTACATGAAACACTCTACAGGACTGAATTTACATTTGGACAGGTACTAGGAAGTCAAGAGTGTTTGACTGTCAAATATACCAATAATGGAACAGTGAAATTCTTACTGGCAGCAGAATAAAAGGCCTGTAAATGCAATACACATAGATAATATATAATTATTATCTAATATCATATTATACTTTATTATATTATATAATATTATTATTATAATTCAATGACTTAATACTGGTGCAAAATAACCCAATGTTTTTGGTGTAACCAAAGCCAATCCATCGAAGTTGATAGGTGAGGTTAGGGTCGTATTCAAGAGCCTGCTGGTTGTTGGGAAGAAGCTGCTCTTGAACCTGCTGGTCACAGCTTTCAGACTCCTGTACCTTCTTAAAGTCAGACTCATACAGCCCGGAAACAAGCTATTTGGCTTAAAGTTACTCATGCCAATGAAGATGCCTCATCTACACCAGTTCTATCTGCCAGCGTTTGGCCCTCTAAACCTTTCCTAGCCATGTACCTGGTCAAATGTCTTTTAAATGTTGCTACTGTAGTTGTTACTGGGAGTACAGAGAAGGTTCACCAGACTGATTCCTGGGATGTCAGGACTTTCATATGAAGAAAGACTGGATGGACTCGGCTTGTACTCGCAAGCCGAGAATTTATAAGATTGAGGGGGGATCTTATAGAAACTTACAACATTCTTAAGGGGTTGGACAGGCTAGATGCAGGAAAATTGTTCCCGATGTTGGGGAAGTCCAGGACAAGGGGTCACAGTTTAAGGATAAAGGGGAAATCCTTTAGGACCGAGATGAGAAAAACATTTTTCACACAGAGAGTGGTGAATCTGTGGAATTCTCTGCCACAGAAGGTAGTTGAGGTCAATTCATTGGCTATATTTAAGAGGGAGTTAGATGTGGCCCTTGTGGCTAAAGGGATCAGGGGGTATGGAGAGAAGGCAGGTACGGGATACTGAGTTGGATGATCAGCCATGATCATATTGAATGGCGGTGCAGGCTCGAAGGGCCGAATGGCCAACTCCTGCACCTATTTTCTATGTTCTATGTCCTATGTTACCCTGCCTCAGCTACTTTCTCCAGCAGGGATTGTACCAGCAGAGGGAGGAAGTGACACCTAAAGATTTTATCACATGCCGCATTTATTTCAGTGATTGAAATTTGAATTTTCTGAAAGTCAAATATGAAGATCAAAAGTTCAGTTTAATTTAGAGATACTGCACGGAAACAGGCCCTTCGGCCCACCAAGTCCACGCCGACCACCATACATTAGCATTATCCCACAAATCAGGGACAATTTACAATCTTTACCGAGGCCAATTAACCTACAAATCTGTACGTCTTGGGAGTAGACTGGAGAACCCGGAGAGAACCCACGTGGTCACCGGGAGAACGTACAAACACCATATGGACAGCGCCCGTAGTCAGGATGGAACCCAGTCTCTGGCGCAGTGAGGCGGCAACTTTACCGCTGCGCCACCGTGCAGCCTTATTTCACTTAACTCCAGAAAATCCACTGGGCACTTTCTGGCATGTGTTGCTGGCAACTGCTGTGATGTTGACATCAGATGAGTATCAAAGGTCTTAACAAAGGTCCACCCACCCAAAACGTCACCCATCCATGTTCTCCAGAGATGCTACCTCACCCGCTGGGTTACTTTTGTTTATATAAAAATCAAAGCAATCTAATTTGCAAAGGAACAGGAAGAAGGGTGAGACTAGTCTTTGATTATGTTGGTTGCTTTTCCGGGCCAGCGTGCAGTGTAGATGGAGACAATGGTGGGAAGTATGGCCTGAGCAAAATTTGTCATTGTATCTTGGTACACATGATATTGATAAACAAACCTAAACATTCCAGTTCCAAAGGGTACATGAGGAACAACATTTTAACGAAGAGAGTGACAGAGGAAGTAGTTGGGTCGGGTACAATAACAACTTTTCAAAGACATGGATAGGAACGGTTTAGGACAGGTTGGGCCGGAGGGCCTGTTTCAATGCTGTTTAACTCCTGAACTTGGTTGAGTAGGCAAAAATAAACTCACTGAAGGCGCTAGAGAAGTGCAATAAAGACGGGGGCAATCTGAAAGCAATGGGTGAAAGGGAAACTTACTGTGACCTTGGGTGGGGACGAAGTGCCTTCCCGAAGTCCGTTTGCTTCCACTGCTCCATCCACCTCACTGTGGTCGATCTGTAAGTGAGACCAATAGCCATCAGAAGTCTTTCTGTGAACCCACTCCAGTATCAGAACCCAGCCCGTGTCCAAAGCCAGTCAGACCCAGACACAGGCTCACGCCTCGTTTGCTGAGCGCGCAATTGAATGTCCTTTCACCTCGAAAGGACATTCAACAGATCTACCGCAGATCTCCTCGTGCTCCCATCTCCCACCTGCAGGGTGAATTCAGAGGAGAGCATTCCCAATTAGTTAAATGCAGGAAGTGAAGTATGATTTGGTCAGAAAGTAGTTATTCAGAGTGGTGGATGATGAATAAATATATTCATGGTTGAGATTAATAAAGGAATCAAGTGATATCGAAAGTTCTCATGATCTTATTGAACTGCGATAATAGATTCAAGGGGCTGTGTGAACCACTTTCTTTTTCACGTTTTATTAATCTGGAGGAAGTATTTTGGCAACTTTGATCAAAAGGGCTCCACTGGAGATTAGGAATCTGCTGTTACTGATCGGTTTGTCAGCGTTTCAACACAGGGCTAGGACACATTTATTTCCAATCCATTGATCCCGAGATGCTTCCTGAAGTTATGTGGTTCTTGTGCTCTTTACTATAACAGCATTTAAATGCCATTTGGACAGGTTTAGTTTAGTTTAGAGATACAGCGCAGAAACGGAGAGGGGGGAGGGGGAGCAATTTCCACTCACACCCATGCCCCAGTGAGGTTTGATCTGGTACTGTACCATTCTGAACCAAACAGCTTTGGGCAGGTAATGACAAAAAATTGCTGCTCGGCTATTTCACCACCATTTTTTTTTAGAATGGCCATGGGCTTTGTAATAGATTGGCTGTGGGACTCAATAAACTGAATATGAAGTAGTGTGGGATGGAACTGCAGATGCTGGTTTAAACCGAAGAGAGGCACAAAATGCTGGAGTAGCTCAGCGGGACAGGCAGCATCTCTGGAGAGGAGGAATGGGTGACGTTTCGGGTCGAGACTATGTCTGACTAAGGGCATGGAGTACGATGTCAGTCGAGAGTAAGGATGCAGGATCAGAAATGAACCACAGCTGAGTCATGAGCGTCTCTAGATGGAAGGAATGGGTAAAGATGTCCCGCTTGAGTTACTCCAGCATCCCGTGTCCATCTTCACAGCTCAGTGACCTTGTGCACCATCTAACCAGTGGTGCATAGTATTTGTTTCTTTGACGGGATAGCAGGCAAACAAAAACCAGTAACAGCCATGATCCCACTGAATGGTGGAGCAGGCTCAAACAGCCTACTTTTGCTCCCATATTCTATGAGAAGGGAATAAATGTGCCCTGGTTCTGTGAACTGGATTGCCGGTGCTTTAGGTTGCACAGAGCTCCTTTAATCTGCACAGCGAAACTAAACCACACGTTAGTTTGTTTCCGTGACGACCTGACGATACCACAGGAAGCAAAAATTGAGGAACTTCCCAATTGGCCGCCTTGAATTCCTCGCCTGGAGAAGCATGAAATGAAACGACAGGAAAAAGGCCCAGCATGCAAAAATTGAGTCCAGGTTTCAAATTTGATTGTTACGTATCACCGTGTTCTGCAAGAATGATTTGGTAAACATTAGTCAGGGTTAATTCCCCCATGGTGAGATTTACCAGCGTCCTGTAACAGGATTCATCCTCTGTACTTATTGCATCTGCTGGAGGAGAGGTTTGCTGAAAATCAATGGGGAATGTTATTTTATCTGCAAGTGGAAACAAAAAGATCTAGCAAGGTTCATTAGCGATTTAAATGCCTCCTCCTCCGTGAAAATAGCGCTAACGGATTTAATCCTTGCTTTAACATTGCCTTCAGTGGTCTCCTGGGGAAAAGGCACAAAGCAAACCGTTGTTCCCACTCCAATTGCCATTACTCAATGGAAAGTTTTGGCTAAGGCTCGTTCTGTCATATACAGCCCTAATGGGTTGAATGGAAATTGCTGGCTCTCTCACCTCTTGTGATGGGATACACTCAGTAAACACTGGGGCATTATAATGCAAGGCAGACAGACAGACAGATCATGAAACGCAGACCACCGAAACGCCTTTACTTTTAGAGGGAAGAGACGAATTGGGGCACAGGTTTCATTAGCAAAACACAAAGTGCCGGAGGAACTCAGCGGGACCGGCAGCATCTGGGGAGGGAAATGTGACAGACACGTGGAGTCCGGACAACCTCTTCACAGTCTGAAGGAGGATATCATTCTGAAACGTCAACTGCCCAATGAGCCCAAAACATAGGTTTAGGGAAGATTCGATAGAAGAATGTAAGATTACGCGAGGCAGAGATAGGTTCACACTGTCTACCCTTTCTCCCAGAGTAGATACATCCAACATTAGAGGGCACAGCTATAAGGTGAGAGGGGGGAAGTTTAATGGAGATGTGCGGGGTAAGTTTTTATTATACAGAGTGGAGGGGGGCTCGACGCACTGGCTGGGATGGTGATGGTGGCCGATACAATAGTGGCGTTTAAAAGGGTTTTGAATAGGCAAATTGAAGTGCAAGGAATACAGGGATACGGATCATGTCCAGGCTGATGAGATCGGTTGGTATCATGCTCGGCACAAAACCATTGTGGGCCAAAGGGCCCATTCCTGCGTTCTACGTTTATCTCTCCATTTCCCTCCACAGATGCTGCCTGACCCACTGAGTTCCTCCAGCACTTTGTGTTTTGCACAGGATTTCAGCATCTGCAGTCAGTCTCTTGTGTCCACAGATGTTTCATGACTTGAGACCAAACAACCAAAACACAGCAATACAACTACTCCCATGAATAGCCAGGGAGCTGACAATTCTTTAGGTTAGAGTGCTCTTGATCCATGGGCTTGATCTTTACTGACTGAGCAGGTCCCAGTGGGGCACAGTCACGTTCAAGTGGTCTCAGTGTACCCAGGGTAGAGCTGCAAAAACTGCCACCCAGAAAACCGTGCTAACAAGTACATGAGCAAGTAATGCTTCGTGACGTCCAATCACTTAGAAGTCCTCACTAATTCAGATGAAACAAATAATGGCAAGATCACCTGCAGAAATCCAGTCTAATTTAAAATAAATTTCAGAAAAAAAAGTAGGGATACTTAATTATCCCATACGTAGTTTAGATCAGAGATACAGCGCGGAAACAGGACCTTCGGCCGCTGAATTCTCGCTGACCATCGATATCCGTACACTAGCACTATCCTGCACAATAGGGACTATTTATAATTTTGACCGAAGCCAATTAACCTCGTCTTTGGACGTGCACATCTTCGGAGTGTGGAAGGAAACCGGTGCAACTGGGGAAACCCCACGCGGTCACAGGGGGAACGAACAAGTTCTGCAAAGACAGCACCCTTAAAGCCCTGTCCCACTGTACGAGTTCATTCAAGAGTTCTTCCCGAGCTTACCGCGATTCCCGAGTACCTGCCGTTAGCGTTACGAGCCGCTAAGAGATGTTCCCGAGCTCCGCCGTACATTCTACGTGCTTCCATGAGTTTGATGGGTTTTTCAAAACTCGGGAGAGCTCTTGAATGAACTCGTACAGTGGAACAGGGCTCGAAGTCAGGATCGAACCCAAGGTCTCTGGTGCTGGAAGGCAGCAATTCTATCGCTGTGCCTCCATGCCGCACTTAATTGATGGAAAGACATCTAATTTTTTTTAATCAAAACGTAATCAAAATGAACAGAGGATGCTGGTTTAAACCAAAGAAAGACACAAAATGCCGGAGTAACTTAGCGGGTCAGGCAGCATCTCAGGAGAAAAGGAATAGGTGATTATCCATCATCTTCAGTCAGAAGGGATTCAAAGTGAAACGTTACCTATCCATATTCTTCAGATATGCTGCCTGACACACGGAGTTGCTCCAGCATTTTGTGGCCAACTATTTAACCATCCTCATTCAGATTCGCAAGGACATAACGTAAAAAGATTCTCAAGCAAAGTGAAGGAGGTCACCACTATTTAAACCATCCAAAGGGCATTAATATCAGTGATATCTAGCAGAGGCAAAGGGGTAAACCAGCACTCCTTTAGATAAGGAGACACAAGGAACTGCAGATGGTGGTTTACAGCGAAGATAGACACAAAATGCTGGAGTAACTCAACGGGACAGGCAGCATCTCTGGATAGAAGGAATGGGTGACATTTCAGGTCAAGACCCTTCTTCAGACATGCCCTGAAGTTTGAAGAAGGGTCTTGAACTGAAACGTCACCTATTCCTTCTATCCAGAGATGCTGTCTGTCCCGCTGAGACTCCCTCCAGTCTTTTGTGTCTATCAAGGAAATGCAGATGCTGGTTTACAAAAAAAAGACACAGGGTGCTGCAGTAACACCTCATGGGATGCTGCCGAACCTGTTGAGTTACTCCAGCACTTTGTCGCTCCCTTGGCTAACATCAAGCGGTGTTTTATCGTGTCATACAGGTTGATGCATCATGCATTGCATGAATCATTAAGCTGGTACCGAGGCACACTCTTAAGATTACCCAGTTAACTTACATGCTGGTGGTGTACACATACATACTTGTACATAGAACACACCCATTGCACTCCTGAGAAGCAGGAATGTTATCAAACAATACAAGCAACGTGACCAATAGCAAATTGTGAAGAATTAGAGTTGTCAAAATATTCCTGTTTAGTGTGGATGCGATTCAGAGCAGAATTAGGCCATTCGGCCCATTGGGTCTACTCTGCCATCTATCGCTCCCTCCTGACTCTACTGTCCTGCCTTCTCCCCATAACGTCTGACACCCGTACTAATCCACCCGTACTTTGTGCTTGTACAGAGACCTTAAAGCAAACAGCCAGATAGGTAGCTGGGTGTCGGGCACAAGCCTACAGCACACGGCAGATACATTGCTGCTTACCTTGTAGTTATGTGCACTGAGGTATTTGAAGTGGCCAAAGCAGACATGAGAGAGGCAGATAACGATAGTGACCACCAGGACAACAAATGTAAACATGGATGTAGCAGCTAAGAAGCCTGAAATTAAATGAAAATATACATATTTTTTATGGTTATTCATACGTCATGGGAGCAGAATTAGGCCATTCGGCCCATCAAGTTTACTCTGCCATTCCCATCATGGCTGATCTATCCCAACCCCATTCTCCTGCCTTTCCCCATAATCTTTGACATCCTTACCAATTAAGAATCTGTCAAACTCAGCTTTAAAAATACCTGACGACTTATAGCCATATAACCATATAACAATTACAGCACGGAAACAGGCCATCTCGGCCCTTCTAGCCCATGCCGAACACTTACTCTCACCTAGTCCCATCTACCTGCACTCAGACCATAACCCTCCATTCCTTTCCCGTCCATATACCTATCCAATTTATTTTAAAAAGATAAAATCGAACCTGCCTCCACCACTTCCACTGGAAGCTCATTCCACACAGCTACCACTCTCTGTAAAGAAGTTCCCCCTCATGTTACCCCTAAACTTCTGTCCCTTAATTCTCAAATCATGTCCTCTTGTTTGAATCTTCCCTACTCTCAATGGAAAAAGCTTATCCACGTCAACTCTCATAATTTTAAAGACCTCTATCAAGTCCCCCCTTAACCTTCTGCGCTCCAAAGAATAAAGACCTAACTTGTTCAACTTGAAATAAAGACCTAACTTGGTCTAACTTCAGCTAGGTCTAACTTCAGCCGTCTGTGGCAACGAATTCCACAGATTCACCACGCTTTGGCTAAAGAAATTCCTCCTCATCCCATTTCTAAAGGTATGCCCTTAAGGGATGCACGGTGGGCTAGCCAATTGGATGCAGAATTGGCGAGGAGGAAGGACTGTATCATTTGTTTTGGAGATGTTAGTTGAAGAATGTACATTGATTATGAAACTGAGATCTGTTTTAACAAAATGGCAGCTGCACAATCCATCTGAGAGTTGAAGGGACATTCTCGTCTGCCACCCCATCACGTACGGCATGGACATTGTGGGCTGAAGGACCCTATCTTATGCTGTACTGTTCCATGTTCTATAGCATCTTCTAGACCTGACAAAAGTATATAATTCTATGATACACATAGATAGGGTAGACAATCAGAATCTTTTTCCCAGGATGGAAAAATCCAAATACGAGAGCAATAGTTTAGAGATAGTGGGGAAACAAGCCGTTCATCCCACTGAGACCACACTGACCATCAATCACCCACACTCTAGTTCCATCCTACCACACGAGGGACAATTTACAGCAGCCAATTGACCGATAAATCTGCACGTCTTTGGGATGTGGGAGGAAACCTAGAGTACCTGGAGAGAACCCACGCGGTCACAGGGAGAACGTACAAACTTTGTACAGACAGCACCCAGGATCAAACCCAGGCCTTTGGTGCTAGAAGGCAGCAGGTCTAGCGCTGTGCCACCGTGCAGCTTTTAGGGTGAGAGGGGCAAAGTTTAAAGAAAGTTTAATGAGCGAGGCAAAAAAAATAAAAATAAAATAAAAATTACACCAGTAGTTGTCGAGTCCCTGGAACGCACCACCAAGCGGCGGAGACGGAGGCAGATACGAAAATTACATTTAAGAGACTTTTAGATCGGTATATGTATATGCGGGGAATGGAGAGATATGGATCACGTGCGGGCAGATAAGAGCTGGTCTTGGCATCATGTTCGGCACAGGCTTTGTGGGCCGAAGGGCCTGTTCGTGTGTTGTACTGTTCCATGTTGTATGGCATATTCTGGTACACTAAGATCTTGTGTTCAACTAGAGCACAGTTGGGGTTGGAGAAACGATTTACGAGGATGTCGCCAGGACTAGAGGGTGTGAGCTATAGGGAGAGGTTGAGTAGGCTGGGCCTCTATTCTTTGGAGAGCAGGAGGATGAGGGATGATCTTATAGAGGTGTACAAAATCATGAGAGGAATAGATTGGGTAGATGCACAGAGTCTCTTGCTCAGAGTAGGGGAATCGAGGACCAGAGGACATAGGTTCAAGGTGAGGAGGAAAGGATTTAATACGAATCCGAGGGGTAATTTTTCCACACAAAGGGTGGTTGTTATACGGAACAAGCTGCCAAAGGAGGTAGTTGAGGCTGGGACTATCCCATTGTTTAAGAAACAGTTAGACAGGTAATTGGATAGGATAGGTTTGGAGGGATATGGACCATGTGCAGGCAAGTGGGACTAGTGTAGCTGGGATATTGTTGGCCAGTGTGGGCAAGTTGGGCCGAAGGGCCTGTTTCCACGCTGTATCACTCTATGGCTGAGACACAGCTGACAGAACAAATGGGAGGGGGTTTAAATGGAACCCAGTGCAGAACACTGAGCATGTCAGGCACCATCTCTGGAGAACAAGGATAGGACGGAACTACAGATGCCAGTTTGCACCGAAGATAGACACAAAATGCTGGAGTAACTCAGCGGGACAGATGTTTCGGATCGGGACCCTTCTTCAGATTGAGTGTGCTTGGGGGGGAGGGGGGGGGGGGGGGAGGAGGCTGGGAAAGCTTGCAAAGGTTGCAAAGCGGGAGGGTGCAAAACCTTTGATAAGAGTGGAAGGAAGGAATGAATGAATGGGCGAAAAGTCATCTCACCTGTTCTGACGGTGGAGAAGAAAAGCAGACAGAGCAGGCAGAGGATGGGAGCTGCCACCACCTGATTCACGGCCCCAGAGTGGATCTTCTTGTCCAGTTTAGCGGGCAGGTAGGCATAGTACATGTTGTAACGATCCACCAAGTGCTTCAGGAGCATGTACATTAAACCTAAAGGCATACCAAAACAAAAAACATTTCCACGTTCCATTAAATTGATTAAATTACAAGCAATACTTGGAGGTAGACACAAAAATGCTGGAGTAACTCAGCGGGACAGGCAGCATCTCTGGAGAGAAGGAATGGGTGACGTTTCGGGTCGAGATCCTTCTTTAGACTTGGAGGACGCTTTAAGATAAGAGCGTGGAAACAGACCCTTCGGCACAGGATGTCTATACATGGATTACCCTTTGGCGACTGTAAATTTGATTTGATTTGATTCAACTTTATTGTCATTGCACAAATACGAGTACAGGTACAACAAAATGCAGTTTAGCATCTGGTCAGAGTGCAAGATAGTAGAAATAAAAATACTGGTTAAACAATATGTGCAATGTGGATGAATTAAACTGGTACATAGGCAAATAAATGTATACAGATGGGAGAGTATAAAAGATAGCTAGCGTCGGGACTGTGAGTTCAGCAGTGTAATGGTGTTATTGAAAAAGCTGTTCCTCAGCCTGCTTGTGCGAGACCTGAGGCTCCTGTACCGCCTCCCTGGTGGGAGGAGGGCAAATAGTCCATGGTTAGGGTGAGAGGGGTCCTTGATGATTTTCCCGGCCTGTCTCAGACACCGTTTGCGGTGGAGGGCATCCTATCTGGGACATATGACAATAAAGGACTTACTATCAATGCGTACAGTTTGAGAAATGCAGTTCAGCTCACGTATGAAGTTTGAAAGGCAGAGCTTTCATATCTTAGAATCGTAGAGATCAATCACAATCATACTTTATTAGCAAAGTATGTTGTGCAACATACGAGGAATTTTGTTTGCCAAGTCAGTCACACAAATAAAAAGCAACGGAACACACAAAATACATTTTAACATAAACATCCACCACGGTGACTCCTCAACATTCCTCACTGTGATGGAAGGCAAAAAAAAGCTCAATGAGGAGAAGCTTCTTTACTCCAAGGGTGGAGAATCAGTGTCAGAGTGATACAGCGTGGAAACAGGCCCTTCGGCCCAACATGTATATATATATACACACACTGAACTTTTTTTTCTTCTCCTGTTGTGTACTATGTTTACATATTCTGTTGTGCTGCAGTAAGTAAGAGTTTCATTGTCCTATCTGGGACATATGACAATAAAACACTCTTGACTCGACTAAACCTGACCTATGCATGTACCTGTGTAAATGTTTCTTAAACGCTGCGATAGTGTCTGCCTCAACTATCGCCTCTGGCAGCTTCTTCCAGACTCCCACCAACCCTTTGTGTAAAAAGAGTTACCCCTCAGGTTCCTATTAAATCTACCTCCCCTTCACCTGATGTTTTGCGCTGACACTATGGGCAGCGGGACCTGTTCCTGTGCTGTACTGAGTCTGAAGAAAGGTCTCAACCCGAAACGTCACCTATTCCTTCTCTCCAGAGATGCTGCCCGTCCCGCTGAGTTACTCCAGCATTGTGTGTCTATCTTCAGTTTAAAACAGCATCTGCAGTTCCTTCACACACTGTACTGTTGTATGTTCTTTGCAATGGCAAGAAGATATTGTAATTGGTCAGTCAATAAACGCCTTAATCATAAGTTAACCATGATGAGGGTTTGTTTGAACTCTCAGTCTAAAGTAGAACTGTAACGGAAGTTGAAAGAGATTTTAAAAACAGATTATGATGACACAGTTGCTACCTGACCCGCTGAGTTACTCAAGCATCATGCGTTGTACTAATGGTGACCAAAACAATTTTATAAAAAGGTATCCAGCATCACTGCTATTTATCAGAAGGCAAAGTGCTAGAGGAACTCAGCGGGTCAGGCAGCATCCGTGGAGGGAGATGGACGTATTTGGTCAGGCCCCTTCTTCAGACCGGCAGGGACTGCATGCAGGCAGTTTTGTAAAATATAGTTTTACCTTCACGAACCAGACAAACTCTACAGCCCAGAAGGAGGTCAAATTCACCTTCTGTGTGTGTATTTGTTCGCTTGTACTACCCGTCCTGCTTAGAATCCACTCTGCTATAGGAAAGATGTTGTTTTGGTCACCCTGCTATCAGACGGATATTAAGCTGGAAAGAGCGTGGAGAAGATTTACATGGATGTTGCCAGGACTCGAGGAGCTGAGCTATAGGGAGGGGTTGGGCAGTCGAGGACTTAACGAGAGCAGGAGGCAGAGGTGTGGTCTTATAAAGGTGTACAGTCACAAGGGGAATATGTAGGGCAAGTGCACATTCTTGTACCCAGGGTCACGGGAGGAATATTTATTTATTTATTTATTTATTCCGAACAAGTAAAGACATTAACGACATTAATATTAACAAAATTGAAATTATCAAACAATTGGACTTTACAATCAATATTTACAAAGCAATGAGAAGAACAAAATCAAAATTCCAATGTCCAACTCTGTGTCTGTACAAGCTCGAAAAGGAGTGAGAAGAAGAATAACTTATTAAATCTCACTGATAACAAGAGGACAAAGGATTTAAGGTTCGAGGGGAGAGATTTAATAGGAACCAGAGGGGCAACTTTATCACTCAGGGTATGTGGAACGAGCTGCCTTAGGAGGTAGCTGAGGCAGGTACTTTAACAATATTCAAAAGGCACTTGTACTGGTACATGGATCGGAAATGTTTAGCGGGATGTGGATCTAACTCAGGCAGGTGGAACTAGTGTGGATGGGCGGGGGGGGGGGGGGAATCTTGGTTGACATGGGCAAGTTGGATCGACGGGCCTGTTAATGCGTTGCTTGGCAGTGACTCTTCAGGTGGGGTTGGGCAGTGGGCAGGTGCTATAGACCTGCACGGGAAGGTGGACACTTCCGCCCCCACCAGTCTCGGGCAGATGGGGCTCATCAGCCTGGGAAGGCATTCCATCTAGGAGAGGGTAAACTCCAATTTAAAACCTCCACTGCCTTGTGGCCATATCCCGTCATGGAAAAGGCTCCAGGAGTAAACCTCAAGAAAATCTGGAGTCAGAGCCCCTAAGGCAGTTCGTCGTTGTCTACAACCTCGCTCTGGCAGCTCCTGCGACAGCGCTGGTGCCAAACTGTAACGGCCCTGTTGTTCCTTTGGATCGATCAGCGACGTGGAGGGGAGGGGGGGGGGGGGGGGGAAGAACATGCTGCACGGTCAACAGCCTGTCCTCCATATGACATCGCCCAGGCTTGCATCCGACCAGGATGCATCACCCATGGTCAGTCATGACCGAGGGAAGGCAATTAAAGGCAGTGACTCTTCGGGTGGGGAGGGTGTGGGGGGGGGGGGGACACCTGTTCAATTATTTTCTCCCAAGAGCGAGAGCATAGGAGTGACTTTAACCTCGGCTGAGGACAGCTAGCTTCGTTAGCGGTTGGTACTGGCAGCATTCCCAGTCTCCGGGCTCTGGAACAGACCACGTGGCGTGCACAACCACTTAGCCCACAGGGGAGCTTGCAATCAGTCATTCAACACAAATAAAGTGCACAAGGATACTATTTTGCCAAGCAACCTCCAGTGGTTAATCCATTGCCCGCACCATAAAACACTTTTAATTAAAAAGGGGACCACTAATGCACTGTGACTAATACACTGATTATGTTCACATCCACTCCCCCGACAGATGTTTGGATTAGCTGGAAACTAATAAACGAAAATACAATTTCATTTACAGTTACCCGACCGTTAAAATTATACCAAGAATCGTTAAGCTGATTACGAAAAATGACTTGCACACTGCAAAGATGGTAATCTTCCAGGAGAGGTCAGTGTGGGCCAAGTGAAAAGTCAAATCACATCCAGTCCGAAGAAGAGGTTCGACCCAAAAAGTCACTTACCCATTTTTCTCCTCAGATTTTTAGTTTAGAGATACCTCGCAGAAACAGGCCCTTCGGCCCACCAGGTTCGCACCGACCAATGATCACCGTACATTGACACCATCCTACACATGCTAGCGACAATTTACACACACAACCAAGCCAATTAACCTACAAACCTGTACGTCTTTGGAGTGTGTGAGGAAACATAAGATCTCAGAGAAAGTCCACGTGGTCACGGGGAGAACGTACAAACTCCGTACAGACAGCACCCGTAGTCGGGATGGAACCCGGGTCTCCAGCGCTGTGAGGTAGCAACTCTACTGCCGTGCCACCCATGGCCCATGTTCTCTCATAGAAACATAAAAAATAGGTGCAGGAGGAGGCCATTCAGCCCTTTGAGTCATTGTGATCATGGCTGATCGTCCCCAATCAATAACCCATGCCTGCCTTCTCCCCATATCCCTTGACTCCACTAGCCCCTAGAGTTCTATCTAACTCTCTCTTAAATCCATCCAGTGACTTGGCCTCCACTGCTCTCTGTGCAAGGAATTCCATAAATTCACAACTCTCTGGGTGAAAATGTTTTTTCTCACCTCAGTCTTAAATGACCTCCCATTTATTCTAAGACTGTGGCCCCAGGTTCTGAACTCGCCCAACATTGGGAAAATTTTTCCTGCATCGAGCTTGTCCAGTCCTTTTATAATTTTATATGTTTCTATAAGATCCCCTTCATCCTTCTAAACTCCAGTGAATACAAGCCTATTTTCAATCTTTCCTCGTATGACAATCCCACCATCCCAGGGATCAATCTCGTGAACCTACGCTGCACTGCCTCAATCACAAGGATGTCCTTCCTTTTCCCTTTCTCGTTTCCCAGCATCTCTCGTTTCACTTTCTTCTGAGTCTGTCTGAAGAAGGGTCCCGACCCGAAATGTCACCCATTCCTTCTCTCCAGACATGCTGCCTGCCCCGTTGAGTTACTCCAGCATTTTGTGTATATTCTCCAGAGATGCTGCCTGACCAACACTTTGTGTCTATCTTTGGCATAAACCAGCATCTGCAGTTCTTTGTTTCTACATGTGGAGAACTTACTCTCATTAACAGAAGGGGCTGCAATTCGAGGATAGTCCAAGATGAAACACTCACCAAATGGAACGATGATGGGGCACGTGATGCTGTAGGTCATAACCACGGTGAAGATGCACATCATCCACCCATAAGCTGCTCCAAACTGGAACTCATAGGCTTGGTGCTGGAAGAATAAGCATACAACAATTAAGGGGAGGCAGTGAGAGAGTCTAGGACTAGAGGTCATAGCCTCAGAATTAAAGGACGTTCTTTTAGGGAGGAGATTAGATGACATTTCTTTAATCAGAGGGTGGTGAATCTGTAGAATTCTTTGCCACAGAAGGCTGCAGAGGCCGAGTCAGTGGATATTTTTAAGGCAGAGATAGATAGATTCTTCATTAGTACGGGTGTCAGAGGTTATGGGGAGAAGGCAGGAGATTGAGGTTAGGAGGGAGAGATAGATCAGCCATCAGCAGTCGTCTTTCTTACAGTTTGGCTTTCTTCCCAACCAATTGTTCAAGCGCTTTTGATTGCAACATGCGCCTTAATTTAGTTCAACAAAGAAACTGACAAGTTACTAAAGAACGAATGGCGGAGTAGACTTGATGGGCCGAATGGCCTAATTCTACTCCTATCACTTATTATGACCTTATGGAATAGGACTGAGCACCAAGCAGAGGTATGCTTAACAGGAGGGCATAGGTTGAAGGTAAAGGGGTTAAAACGGGACATAATACAATGGACAAACTTGGGATTGTTTTCACTGGAGTGCCGGAGGCTGAGGGGAGACATGAGAGAAGGATATAAAATTATGAGAGGCACAGATAGGGTAGACAGTCAGAACCTTTTCCACCACCAGAATGGAAATGTCAAAGTCTAGAGGGCATAGCTTTAAGATGAGAGGAGCAAGTTTTATTTTTACATAAAGTGTGGCGAGTGCATGGAACCTGCCGCCAAGGAGTGGTGGTGGAGGCATGTTACGACAGTGGTACATGAGAGGCGTTTAGATCGGCACATGGAAATGCAGGGAATGGTGGGAGAGGCATCATGTGCATGTAGATGAGATTAGTTTAGCTCAGCATCATGTTCGGCACAGGCATTGTGTGCTGTTCTAGGTGACAGTGTAATGGAGACTATTTTTCCTCTAGAGGGTGGTTCGAGTCTCGAGCGTACTGGCGGAGTGGGTGGTGGATGCGGAGGCTCTCACAACATGCAAATATCGAGGCAATCACTGAACTGCCACGGCATAACAGGCTACCAAACAACTGGTGGTAAATGGGATTCCTGGAGATGGGGATTTGATGGTTATCGTCAATAGGATGGCACAAAGGGCTTGTTTTTGTGCAGCATAACTCTTCTGGCCCTAACAACGCAAACGGACCAGACGACAAATCTTTAAACTGAAGAGCCTGGCTTGAGCAAAGACATTAAGGAGAGGTGCCAGGGTGCAAACCAAGTTGAGCTGAGCTCACTTCATTGAGTTCTAACTTGTTCAAAACCAGTTCACGAACAACGCTGGTATCGATCCCGACCTTGGGTGCCACCTACGTGGAGTTTGCACGTTCACCCAGTGACCATGTGGGTTTCCTCCCACATCCAAAAGATGTGCAGGGTTGTAGGTTAATTGGCTTCTGTACGGTGCCCCTGGTGTGTAGGGAGTGGATACGAAAGTGGGATAACATAGAATCAGTGTGAATGGGTGTTCGATGTGGACTCGGTGGGACGAAGAGCCTGTTTCCGTGCTGTGTCTTTCAATCAATAAGCACTGCTTTGCATAAAAACACAAGCATGTGAGATCGGGGATATTAACTGGGTAATCCATAATGTTTTCACACCTAAAAACCTTGGATTTAGCTACCACTAGACCAAGAGGTCAGTCTTATCTTTGGGCTGGCAGTAATAGACCATAACCAGTGTGGATGGTTGATCAGCATTCGAACACGAGGCCTAAGCCCATGTACAGATTAAAGACATCAATGCCTGGGAATTTTCCACTAGGACTGAACTAAGCTGTTTAAATAAAGGAGAGTAACCACCAGCCGGCAATTAGTGACCTGCATTTGGTTTAATGGTAACACCCGCAGTTTATAGCGGAAACATTCATTTTGGCCAAGCCAGATCCCACAAGACATACAAAAGTGGAAATGCAAACAGAATGCGAATCTGCTCTTCAGTGGTGCCTTGCAATTGATTGCAGGGAAAATGCTTCACAAGTCTGAACTGAGAAGACTACTAATCAACCGTTTGGCTATCCAGGGTTAGCGCGCCTCTTATTTGGTTGTAGATGCCAAATATGTTGGCGGGTGCCTGTTACGCGCTGCCAGGGCGGCAGATAAAATAGTGGTGTCTCAGAGGCTTGTAGATAGGCACGTGGATATGCAGGGAATGGGGGGATATGGATCACATGCCGGCAGAGGAGATTAGTTTAACTTGGCATCACCATCGGCACGGACATCGTGGGCTGAAGGAACCTGAACTGCTCCATGTATCTACATTCTTTACATGAGGGCAGAAGAAAACAAAGGTCAAAACACAGATTTTTCAGATGAAGGTGCTAGACATCTGATGAATCAGTGGGGAGGTCATGAAGGGTGTCTGAGATGATGAGACTTTGATTTGTCAATCTTTGGGTAGCCCCATCTGGAAAAAAAACTATCAAAGTCATTTCGCACAGATGGTGATGGCTTAAAGAGAATACTATCATGTCTCTCACATAGGCAATAGCCAGTTTTGGTACGTTCTGGGTGTAAAGAGGGAAATAATTCAACTCATGACACGAACATCCAGCTTCATAAATGAAACAGGACTCCGACGTACAACAGTTCAAAAGCTGCACTGGTTGCTTCCCCTCACTCCCACTTGTTGCTGGTAAACAGATCTTGAGAGGGTTATTGTAAACTGATCCAGTGTAATACAAGCCTGAGGAAAAATCATACAACATAACTAATACAGTTTGTATATAACACTTGCTGTACTTGCTTCTTGCAACTTATGTTTATTTATTGCTGGCCTTAGACATCTATGTTTTCCTTACTCTCACCTCTTACTCCATTCTTACTTGTCTGCTCTCGTCTTTTTCCTGTCTCCTCTCTCTTTAAAAAAATACATATTTCCTCCTCTCGGCTGCTCTCCGTCTCTTCCTTCCTCACCTCCTAGGGACTGCAAGTAATGGGCACGCTGAGGGGTTGCAGGCTACTGTCAGGTTGGCAATGCCGCTCTGGCGTAAAGTTGCACTATAAACAGGCAACAGGCAGGTTACAATTTATTTCTGGCCCAATTTTAATCAGATACTATTGTATACCAGATAACAGACTCTGATCAAATAACATTATTACTATTGCACATCACTACATAAGATTAGAAAGCAGTCGGATGATGTGTTTATTAATATTGATTTAATTTTAATAATGGTATCATTTTAATAATGGTATAATTTTAATTTTTAATAATTGATGTTCAATATTGATAAATATTGCGGCTTCCTCAAGGTTAAATTTGTGCCTGTTTTTTCTTCAAAACCTATCTTATGGGCGGTAGAGTGGAGCAGCTGGTAGTGCTACTGCCTCACAGAGCCAGAGACTCGGGAATGATCCTGATCTTTGGTGGTCTGGGGGGTGTGGGGTGTGCAGTGGGCAGTGTGCGTGATCCTGGTTGTTGCGTGATCCTGGTTGTTGCGTGTGCGTGTACATGCACACACAGAGTTTGCACATTCTCCAAGTGACCGCGTGGTTTTCCTCCAGGTGCGGCAGTTTCCCCCTCACATCCCAAAGACATGCGAGGCTGTAGGTTAATTGGCCTCTGCAAAAACTGCCCCTAATGTGGAGGTGGGGAGTGGACGTGACAGCAAAATAACATAGAATTAGTGTGAACAGGAGATCAGTGGTTGGTATGGACTTAGTGGGGCTGTTTCCGTGCTGATCCGTACAAACTTTGGGGGAAAAAACAAAACACCAAAAAATAAAAAAATTAGCTTGAATAAAACACTCTCAATTCTGCACAGTGTCAGCTAGCTGTCGTTTCAACAACTGCACATTTTATTTGCACTAATAATGCAACCAGTTACTGGTTGTATTAGCTGCACCCATCTGTTGGGGGTTAGAGGCAAATGGTTTGTTATCAAGAGGAAGGGATGGGAAGAGAGGGAAGGTGAGATAGGCTGGGTGCGGGGAAAGTGGGAGAAAGAATGCTGGCTCAGATCAATGGTGGGAGCATGCGTTGAGTATTGTCTATTGTCTATTGAGTTCTCTACAGGTGACGTTGGGTTGGGACCTTCTTCAGACTGATGGAGCGATGTTTCGCGTCGATTTAGGTTGATTATTGTCACGTGTACCGAGGTACAGTGAAAAGCTTTGTTTTGTATGCTATCCAATCAGATCAGATAATTCTAGATGTAAATACTATCAAGTCAAACTCGAGTACAATAGGTAGAGCAAAGGGAAAGATACAGAGTGCAGAATATAGTTCTCAGCATTGTAGCGCACCAGTTCCACAGACAAAGTCCAATGTCCGCAATGGGGTAGAGATGAATCGGACAGTAGCCTAGCTTATGGAAGTCTGATAACAGAGGGGTTGAAGCTTCTTCAGACTGATTGGGCGACGTTTTGGGTTGGGATGCCCCTCTCTTTGGATTGATTGGAGAAGGGACTCGACCAGAAATGTCACCTTGTAGTGCGTGGGTCTCAAAAGGAAACACGAAGTCCAGTGTTTTGAGAGGCACCTTTTATTATGTTCCTCCCGGTTGTAGGGTAGACCAAACAAGAGAAAGATGGCACCCAAACCCCTGCCTTTAAACCCTCTGGCTAAGGGCCGCCTCCGGACTGAACCACTCCCGTGCCGAGGGGTTCGACAGTATGATGGCACGACCCTTGGGAGCCGCCACAACCTGTCCATTTCCTCCCCAGATACTGCCTGATCAGCTGAGCTCCTCCAGAACCTTGCCTTGACAGAGCAATGCTGGCAAGGTCTGCTTAACCACTCTATTAAACAGGGTGTCTGTGTCCATGGGATCTGATGTACAATTACAAAATCACTTTTATAATAGTTGTAACCTTTCCTTGCGAATAATGGTAGCAGAGGGCCGGTATACCCGGAGAGCAAGAGAAATGAATTAGCAAGACCTACGCGTTTGACGTTCTTCCTCTCTGCTGCTGACTTGGCCAAGGAGAGGCGGATCATGTACATCAGCAGGCCAGGGATGCGCAGCAGGTCCATGGCATTTCCGATGAACGCAGAAGCAATCACGTAATTCACAAAAAAAGCACCATTATCGGGGAGAAAGACACACCTGAAACACAAGACAAGTTGAGAGTTAGTGAACGATCACCACCACATATAACATGCTTTCCCATTCCAAGTGGGGCCACATAGAGCCATTGCCAAATGCCAGTTACAGGGTTATAGACCTTCGGACTATCTTTGATCGGACCTTAACTTGCACTAAACTTTATTCACATTATCCCTTTACATGCATCTGTACTTTGTGGACGGCTCGATCGCATATTGTCTTTCCACTGACTGGTTAGCACGCTAAAGCTTTTCACTGTAGCTCGGTACACGTGACAATAAATTAAACTAAACTACTCCCGACTCTCCCAGAGAGGCGATGCCTTAAGGGCCTGTCCCACTTGGCGCAACCAAACGTGGTCGCTTGAGGCGTACGGGCACCGTATGGCCGGTCCCACTTAGAAGCGCGGAGTTGTGCGGGGCTGGTCCCAACCGCGCGGGGCTCCGAAAAACTGACAGTGTCCAAAATCTTCGTGCGCCACGGCCTGTCAGCACGCAGGCGCATTGCGGTCGTACGCAGCTTCTTGTACGGGGAGTTTGTACGTTCTCCCCGTGACCGCGTGGATTTTCTCCGAGATCTTCGGTTTCCTCCCACACTCCAAAGACGTACAGGTTTGTAGGTTAATTGGCTTGGTATAAATGTAAATTGTCCCTAGTGTGTGAAGGGTAGTGTTAATGTGCGGGGATCGCTGGTCGGTGCGGACTCGATGGGCCGAAGGGCCTGTTTCCGAGCTTTATGTCTAAACTAAACTAAAACAGACCCGTCAGCAGACCGTATCAGAGGACAATCTCCCAATACAACCCACTGCCAGATCAACCATTAGGACATTCAGCAAACGTGGAGACATTGCATGCACTTGCATCACTCAATGATAGATACTCACTCAAACCGTACAGAAGCTTCTTCCAGGAACTTCTTGTCAAACAGCCAACGGAAAAACAGATCCAGACTGGAATCAAAACAAGCAGAGTCTTAGAGATTTATGTGGAGTTTGCGTTCCAGTTTATTGTAAATCAGCTTTGAGTGGATGTGCTGAGTAATTACTGCACTGCAGTCAGAGTTGCCAGCCTTCATTTGTAACCCTCTATCCATTGTCTTCCACACTACCTTCAGACCAATGGTTTAAAACAGGCCTCCTTCAGGAGACCTTGCTAGAGCACATTGACTGTGTTTTGGGAAGCGATTAAGCAAGCAATTCTCACACTCAGTCGGGGTTGAGGGGACGGGGGAGAGGTTTACAAGAGAGTACAGGCAAGTTCAAGGGAACAATTTCTCAGCTCTGGTGTATCGCAGTGGGTCGGGCAACATTTAAAGAAGACAAGGACAGGCAACGTTTTGTGTCGGGACCCTTTTCCAGAGATGCTGCCTGACCCACTGAGGGGGGAGGAGGGTGTGAGAGAGGGGGTGCCTCCCCCTCCCATTGGTACGGAGCTTTGGCATTTTTCAGTTTGAAATTGTGCAATCTGGTGCACACTGTAGCTTTTAACTTACACTTGAATGCAATATTTATGCTTTAAATTGGATTAGCTATGAATTAGGTTAGGCTAAATTACATTCCTAATTACATTCCACAGTAGAGCCAGGCTCTGATCAACAGGGGTAGCACATGAATGATCTTAGTATATTCATGTATGGAAGTCAGATTATAATCAAGCACTTGGCCCATGTTGACCAACCTGGGTCTCACTGCACACCTGGTACTACTCCTGACACCGACTCCAATTGCATACCTTCTCTCATTCCTGACCCCGAGTCCAGCCTTACACCTGGTCCCCTATTCTACCTTGATCATAGCTGCTTACCTGCTTAGGTTCCCAGTGCTGAACACTCCCCTGGTCCCAGCTTTGACTGCACACCCAGTACTATTCCAGACCGTGACTCTGGATGCACACTTGGCCTTGCTCCTAGCCCCTCTGCACTGACAATATATCTGGCCCACATATAAAAAGCCCCATATCTGACCCCCTGGACTTAACCCATTACGTTCAAGTCCACAGGTGCTTATCTAATGCTGTAATTTTTTATGGGGCACTTCACGGACCAAATTTTGTAATGCAAAATTTGCTACACCCATTGGCTTCCTTGTTATCTAACATGCTCGTTACTTTGTCAAAGAACTCATCAATTGGTTGAACACAATTTCTCATCCATAAAATTATACTCACTCAGCTGTATAAGTATTCTGTTACAATTTCCTTCATTTTCCTAACAAACTGTCCTGAAGTCATTTTCACCCCCAATATTTTCAGTATTTTGCTGTCTTCCTCTCACTGGGACTTTTCCGAAATGCAAAATCCAACAACTATATATTTAAGCAATAATATTCTATTTAACGTGATCTTGAGAGTACATTATATTTTCTGTGGTATTCATAACACAACAATGATAAAAATATCTTTGTTTTGATTGCACCTACCAACATGCATACATTATTATATTACAGTTAATATGTACCGAGGGCAAATTGTGAAGTTTAAATAGTATCAGAAAAATAAAACCTCCGGAATGGATGATATTCATTACGTGGTTGGTTGGAGTCAGTATCAGCACAATTACTATATTAAACTTTGAATCTTCAGATGTGCTGGTTCAAGCTAAAACTAAAGAAAATAATAACCTCCTCACACATTCCCCTGCAAGTATCTCTATCACTCCTTTAAAATATGCCCCTTCTTTGAACAAGCTCTTAAACATCGCATCTGAATCAGTTTCCACTCCTTGAGGATGTTCATCTACGTGTTCAATTAATAAAACAACAAGATTGGGGACATTTCTATTCAACCTGTCAAAGGAATTTGCGGGGGGGGGGGGGGGGGGGGGGGGGTTAGAAATAGTCAGTGGTAAACAAACATAATAGTCGAGTGGCAAATGACAATAGTGCTACATTCCCAATATTTAACTGAAGGAAATAATGGGTTATCGGGCTGTATGTTGTGACAGACAGCCTGACACCTTGCATGCCATTTTAATATTACACTTATCCCATCCCCCTGGATATTCTGGATTAATAAATTAAGATTTTGTCAACTAATTACAAATCAATAACATTAGCCAACTCCGAAACACGAAGCGCTGAGCATTGGGATCCAGACATCACGGACAACTGGCCTCAGTTCCCCGCTCACATCTGGCAGTGCTCTCTGTCCGAACCAGGGTCCGCGGAGCATTTTTGAAAGTGGGGGGGCTGAGCGATCAGTAATCACTGGCCTAGTGGGTACCCGGTGTGGGAGTGGATTGACTGAGTGGGGGGAGGGTGTGGGAGGGGGGTGGCCTCCCCTCCCATGGTAGGGACTTTTTGAAATTTGAGGTGTTAAAATCATGTTTTAGTACATTGTAGAAGTATGATTTCAATGTTTTTTGTTTGAAGTATTTTTAAGGGATAACATTTTCCACACAAAAGGTGGTGGGTGTATGGAACAAGCTGCCAGAGGAGGTAGTTGAGGCAGGGACTATCCCAACATTTAAGAAACAGTTAGCCTGATACATGGATAGGACAGGTTTGGAGGGATATGGACCAAAAGCAGGTAGTGCAGCTGGGACATGCTGGCGGGTGTGGGCAAGTTGGGCCGAAGGGTAGGCGCCCAACTCTCGTCTGCAGCGGCCTCTGCAGTCCGTCTGCGTTTTTATTATTTTATGTCTATGTTTTTATGTAGTTTTTGTTATTTTTGTTGGGGTATGTGTGTGGGGGGGTGGGGGTGGTGTGGGGGGGTTGGGGGTAACTTTTAAATCTCTCCCTGCACGGGAGACCCGACCTTTTCTTTGTCGGGTCTCCGTTGTCGTTGGGGCTGCAACGAGGAGCGGCCTCCAACAGGAAAACCGGGGGCTCTGGTGCTGACTACTCACCTCACCGTCGCGGAGCTGGCCGAGTCCAGAGCGGGTGGAGCTGTGGTGGACGCTGCTGCGACCCGACCCCCGGAGATTCGGTGGCTGCAACTGCGGGTCTGGTGGGCGGCACCGGGAGCCTGCGGGTCCCTGCTGGGAGACCGCTTTTCAGGGCTCCCGCAACGGCGACTTCTCCCGCCCGAGTTGCGGGGTTGAAGAGCTCCTGGAGCGGGGCCTTACAGCACCGCCCCGCGCGGCTTGGAATGGCGGCGGGACTCTGCGAGCGCCCGCCGGGGCTCTAACACCAAGACCCGGTGTGCGACCTTGCATCACCCGACGTGGCTTAAATGGCCACGGGACAATTCGCCATCGCCCGCCGGGGGCTTTGACTTTGACTCTGACATCAGGGGGGGGGGGTGCAGTGGAGAGAAGTTTTTTTGGCCTTCCATCACAGCAATGTGATGGATGTTTATGTAAAATATGTTGTGTCTTGGGTCTATTTGTTTGTAATGTATGGCTGCAGAAACGGCATTTCGTTTGGACCTCAAGGGGTCCAAATGACAATAAATTGAATTGAATTGAATTGAATTGAATTGAATTTTCGCACTGTATCACTCTATGACTACATTATACCTCCACCATTTAATGAATGGTTCAAAATCAAGTGGTCGAGTTTTATTGCCATATACTCAAGCATAGAAACATAGATAAAAGGGGGAGCGTGAAACATAGAATTGGCGTAAAACATAGAAATCAGCAAAGAGCAATTGGACGAAATGCGCGAGTCTCACGCTCAATGCGTGAGAGTTGGCAGCTCTGATGTAACTGTCATAATGTCTTTTAAAGGCCTCAACTACCTCATCTGGCACATTGTTCCATATACCACCCCGAGTGAAAAAGTTGCCCGATAGGTTCCTATTACATGTCTTCCTTCTCACAGACCTATGCACCCTAGTCCTTGATTCCCCAACTCTGGTAAAAGAGTCTGTGCATTCACCATGTCCAAATGTCTTTTAAATTCCTCAACTACCTCCTCCGTCACCTTGTTCCATATACCACCCCGAGTGAAAAAAGTTGCCCCTCAGGTTCCTATTACATGATTTCCTTCCCACAGACTTATGCCCCCTACTCCTCGATTCCCCAACTCTGGGTTTCACCCAATCTATTCCCGTGATCTTTTTTATGCAGCTCTAAGATCACCCCTCAGCCTCCTGCACTCTGAGGAATACAGTCCGAGCCTGCTCAACCTCTAAAGCTCAAGTCCTGCTCTGCACCCTTTCCAGCTTAACAACATCCTTCCTATAGCAGGAGGTGCAAAAATTGAAGACAATATCTCCAATGCAAAATTGAACACAATACACCAAATCACGTTTGTACATTGAATACATAGCCTTTATTCTTAAACAGCCAACTCACCTGCTGAGACCCAGTGATGGGAGAATTAAAACCATGAAGATAAGGAACGTGTAGCATTTGTGCATTGTTGTCCGGTTTTCCCCTGACCTGCAAGATATGGAGGAGAGATAAAACATTGCACAGAACCTGTAGACCCACCTCTCCCACCCCCAACACTTAAACCACCAAGCTTCAACTGATACTTGCAGTCATGTATAATTCAGGCTGACAATTGAAATAAGGAAGAAATAAATTTTGAACGCGATGCACTCCAAATCAGAAGTCTGATGAAGGGTCCCAACCCCGAAACGTTGCCTGCTTATCCCCACCCTGGACACTGCCAGATCCATTGAGTTGCGCCGACGTTTGTTCAAGATTACAGCATCTGGAATCCCTTGTGATGCCAAAATCCGACCCATATTATTGCCCACTTAAGGCACAGATAAACTAAAGGGGTTTAAAGTGAAAGTGAAGTTACACAGCTCCACCAGGTGACTGAGAAAACAGATGGGTTCTCGCAAAAGCAAAACTAGTTACATTACCAATTGGCGACAGCACAAAGTATGCACACAGTTGAGCAGACAAGGCAAGATGCAGAAGAGCAATCGACAGAGCAGTAAAGATCTGGCATTGGATTATTATCATCAAGTGCACCAAGATACAGTGAAAAGCTTCCCGACTTTTGCCTCTTTTCTCTCAGTAAGTTGTAGATGTGGCCCAGTCCATCACATAGACCAGATTCCCAACAATCTACTCCTTCTGCACTGCATGTTGCCTCGTAAAAGCAGCCAACATAATCAAAGGCTTGTCCCACCCCGGTCATTCCTTCTTGTCCATGCTCCTATCTGCCAGAAGGTACAGAAGCTTGAAAGCGCGCACCACCAGACTCAGGAAAAACTTCTTCCGCTCTGTTGTCAGGTTTCTGAACGGTCCTTCCATAAGCTGGGCTACTGTCCGATTCACCTCTACCCCATTGCGGACATTGGACTTTGTCTGTGGAACTAGTGCGCTACAATGCTGAGAACTGCATTCTGCACTCTGTATCTTTCCCTTTGCTCTACCTATTGAATTTGAGTTGTCTTTATGTATAGTATTATCTGAACGGATCTCATCGAAAAGCTTTTCACTGTACCTCGGTACGCATAATGATAATAAACCTAGACAACGGAGTTGGTCTATTTCAGATTCTGCCACACTCAGTGGGCCGAACAATGACAATTTGTTGGGCACCAGATCTCAGAGATAAGTGGGACAGCAACCCAAAGTGAATTTCCTACCAGATTGATGGTGGGGATTTTCACTCCGCTTCCTCATTCCTCCCACATTATATTTTTATTTAGACCACCATGAAAATTAGGAGCTTAATCCATCAAGATGCTCAGCAGGACCCTATACCCAACTTCTCTTTGCTTCACGGATGAGTGTAATTGAAATCCACCAATTATTTTGGTCAAAGGTACACATAAAAGCTAGAGAAACTCAGCGGGTGCAGCAGCATCTATGGAGCGAAGGAAATAGGCAACGTTTCGGGCCGAAACCCTTCTTCAGACGGGTTTTGGTCAACCCTGGCATAGGAAGGATGTTGTTAAGCTGGAAAGAGTGCAGAGAAGATTCATGAGGATGTTGCCAAGACTCGAGAGCCTGAGTTGTAGGGCGAGGTTGGATAGGCTAGGACTTTATTCCTTGGAACGCAGGAGGACGATGGGTGATCTTATATAATGGTTTATAAAATCATGATGCAAATAGATGGGGTGAATGCACAGAGTTTTATTTAATCTGGACTAGGTAAACCAAGACCATAGGTTGTAGGCCATAGGCCTAGAGGACTGTAGGCATAGGGTTAAAGTGAGGGGGAGATTTATCACAAATCTGAGCAGCAGCTTTTCACATAAGGGTATATGGAATAAGCTGCCTGAGGAGGTAGTTGAGGCAGGTACTATAACAACATATAATACACATTTGGACAGGTACATGAATAGGAAAGGTTTAGAGGGATATGGGGCAAACACAGGCAGTTGGGACTAGTGTAGATGGAGCATTTTGATCAACATGGGCGAGTTTGACCAAGGTGTCTGTTTCTGTGCAGTGACTATGACTCGAATATTAAAGAACCACTCCGACAAACCAGGCAGTCGGAACCTTCATTTTTAAGAACTTAAAGACCAGTGTCATTGACTGCGAATCTCAAGATCACTTTGGTCCCAGCACCTGAATTATAAAACACCGTCCTACTCCCGGAAAAATGAGTCAATGTCAAATCCCACATTCACAAGTCACCCAGTCACAGAACTATGCGGGATTCAAAGCCAGCAAGTTTTGATGAGCAAATAAAAAGGTTAACACGTCTCATGACATAACAGAAATAAAAATACCTTGTTCAAAAACAAATTGCTGGAGGAACTCAGTGGGTCAGGCAGCTTCTCTGGGGAACATGGAAATGTGATGATTTGTTTAAGGGGCCCTTCTTCAGGCTCGTGGTGTTGGGGTGCAGGAGGGGACAGCTGGAAGAGGCAAGGACAAAGCCTGGCAAGTGATAGGTGGATACAGGTGAGGTGAGGGGTGGGTGGTTGATTGGCCGATCGGTGAACAAAGGTTAGATATGGGCGGCATGGTGGCACAGTGGAAGAGTTGCTGCCTCACAGCGCCAGAGACCCAGGTTCCATGGTGCTTTCTGCACGGAGTTTGTGACCACTTGTCTTTTCTCCGGGTGCTCTGGTTTCTTCCCACATTCCAAAGACGTACAGGTTTGTAGGATAATTGGCTTGTCTAAATTGTGTAGGATAGTGCTAGTGTGCGGGATGATCAACGCAGACTCGGTGGGCCAAAGGGCCTGCTTCCACACTGGGTCTAAAGTCTAAAGTTCATGAGAAGACAATAGGAGACAAGGTTAGCCCTAACCCGGATCATGGTCCCCAGAGATGCTGTCATGTCCCACTGAGTTACTCCGGCACTCTGTGTTTTTGTAAACCAGCACTTGCAGTTCCTTGTTTCTCCAATACCTTGTCCAATGTGCTTCGAAGAATCCCGAGTAATAAACTATGGTCGGGAGGAGGGCAGAGAAACACCACAGCAGGAGGGTTGGGAAAAACTGCGTGATGATGGGGTTCTGCCAAGACAAGAATGGAGAAGAAAATTAGTTTAAATAGACTGGCTGCTTGGAATCCTCAAGCAGAAAGGTCGTGACTTGCCACTTGAGGAAAGAGCAAGTTCTGATACTAACTTCCCTCCCCCCCGCACATATCAGATGAGCCAAATATTGATGGTTGCTCCCGCCACATTTGATTAAGCTTTTCATTCATCGCGGAGAAGGGAATATTGGTCTGGTAGCTACTCGATGATGGCCACAGTTGTTGCAGGAATTGCTGTAGGACTTTATTCCTTGGAGCACAGGAGGCCGAGGGGGTGATCTCAGAGAGATGCACAGAGTCTTTTGCCCAAAGTAGGAGAATCGAGAACCAGAGGACATAGGGTTAAGGGGGGGGGCGGGAGATTTAACAGGAACCTGGGGGGTAACCTTTTGTTTTACACAAAGTGGTGGTTGTATGGAACGAGCAGTTGGAGGAGGTAGTTGAGGTAGGTACTATCGCAACATTTCAGAAACATTTTGACAGGTACGCACGCACATAGTATAGGTTTAGAGGGATGTGGGCCAAACGCAGGCACGCGGGACCAGTGTAGATGGAACATTTTGGTGGACGTGGGCAAGCTGGGCTCCAACTTATTTTTTAATTAATTTTCTCTCCGTTGCAAGGGGAACAAAAAGGTTTGTAAGGCAAGGCATTTAAACTGGTAGAGTCACTGCCTCGCAGTGCCAGAAACCCAGGTTCGTTCCTGACCCCGAGTGCTGTCTGTGTGTAGAGTTTGTACATTCTCTCCATGACTGCGTGGGTTTCCCCCGGGTGCTCCCATATCACAAAGACGTGCGGGTCTGTCGGTAAATTGGCCGCTAAAATTGCTCCTGGTGTGTAGGGAGTGGATGAGAAAGTGGGATAACATAGAACGAGCGCAAACGGGTGATCGATGGTCGGCGTGAACTTGGTGGGCATATTCCCGTGTGGTGCCTTTTCAATTAATCCAATCAAAATAGGAAACTCACGTTTAAATACTCAACAGGCTTTGTGACGTTGAACTTGTCCATTGTAGTAATGATAATGGCCGGGGTGGTCAAGAAGAAGAGTAGAATGAAAAGGACGGAGTTAATGATGAAGCATCGGAGCCACCATGATATTCCCTTCAGTGGCAGGTTTTCCCTGTGTAAGGAAAACAAAAGGTTTTAAGTTACCGCAATACACAGCTACATAGTCCAACATACAACTGATGACCAAAGTAAACATTGCTGAAAAGCAAGTATGTTGGATCCACCCAGTAGATACGTTCTGGTAACAAGCCCAGGCCAACTGAACCAATGGGAATTGCTTCATAGTCATACAGAGTGGAAACAGGCCCTTCGGCCTAACTTGCACACACCAGCCTCCATGTCCCAGCCACACTAGTCCCACGTGTCCGCCTTTGGCCCATATCCCTCCAAACCCGTCCTATCCATGTGCCTGTCTAACTGTTTCTTAAACTTTGGGATAGTCCCTGCCTCAACTAGCTCCTCTGGTAACTTGTTCCATACTTTATGTGGAAAAAGTTACCCCTCAAATTCCTATTAAATCTTTTCCCCTTCATCTTAAACCTATATCCTCTGATCCTCTATTCACCTACTCTGGGCAACAGACTGGGCATCTACCTGAACCTGCTCAACCTCTCTCTATAGCTCACACCCCCTAATCCTGGCAACATTCCCATTAATCTTCTTTGTACCCTTTCCAGCTTGACAGCAACTATCCTATTAAGAACTGAACACAATACACTAAATGTGGCCTCACCAACGTCTTATACAACTGCAACATGACCTCCCAACTTCTATAAAAATACTCTGACTGATCAAAGCCAATGTGCCAAAAGCCTTTTTGACCACCTTATCTACCTCCAACTCCACCTTCAAGGAACCATGCACCTGCATTCCTAGATCCCTCTGCTCTACAACACACTCCAGAGGCCGACCATTCACTGTGTAGGTACTGCCCATGTTAGACTTCCTAAAATGCAACACTTCATATTTCTCTGTATTAAATTCCATCAACCATTCCTCAGCCCACCTGGCCAAATCGATCTAGATCCTGCTGCAATTTTTCTCAATCATCTTCACTCTCTGCAAAACCACCCACTTTTATATCAACAATGGGTATTGGGTTATTATTGTCACGTGCGCAGGGACACAGTGAAAAGCTGTTACGTGCTTTTAAGCGAGTACAACAGAAGACACAAATTGCTGGAGTCACTCAGCATCTCTGGAGAACATGGATATGTGACATTTCGGGCTGGATCCCTCTTCAGACTGATCCATGTTCTCCAGAGATGCCGCCTGACCCGCAATGTTACTCCAGCACATTGTGTCTTTTTTTGCAAACCAGCATCTGCAGTTCCTTGTTTCGACACAAGTACAACGAGAAGAGCGAAGAGAAAAATAACAGTGCAGAATATAGATTTTTCTTTCAGCATTGCAGTGTTACTGTTCCAGAGTAAAATTGAATATCAACATATCTGCCCAGTTTCTGATGCTTGCTCTGTCTGCATGGTTGAATTCAATTTCTTGTCATCTACTGCGACCTGGGCGCTCTAAACTTCCAGTCCCACCGCAATTCATAAGATCATAAGTGATAGGAGTAGAATTAGGCCATTCGGCCCATCATGTCTACTCCGCCATTCAACCATGGCTGATCTATCTCTCCCTCCTAACCCTATTCTCCTGCCTTCTCCCCATAACCCCCGACACCCTTACTAATCAAGAATCTATCTATTTTTCCCTTAAAAATATCCATTGACTTGGCCTCCACAGTCTCTGTGGCAAAGAATTCCACAGATTCACCACCCTCTGACTAAAGAAATTCCTCCTCATCTTCTCCTAAAAGAACGTCTTTTAATTGAGAGGCTATGACCTCTAGTCCTAGACTCTCTCACCAGTGGAAACATCCTCTCCACATCCACTCTATCCAAGCCTTTTACTATTCGGTAAGTTTCAATGCGGTCCCCCTGTCATTCTTCTAAACACCAGTGAGTGCAAGCCCAGTGCCGACAAACGCTCACATACGTGAACACAGTGTTGTCACAATTGTAGAAGTCACCCAAAGGAGGAGTCAATAGTAGTGCCTGTAAACATAAGATGCAGCTGTGCTCTTCAATTGAGCTATGCCTCAATCACTCAAAGTTGGACACATGGCAAAGTCATAATCTCATCTCCAGTACCAACTGGAAACTGGATCAACAGGAGTGGCCGGACCACCTGTTGCCAGAAAATCGGTGGTGGACCCGTACTAAAGACCTTCGTAACAGAGAATCGACCGACCCCTTTTGTTCAGTCTGTTCGACATTTAATGGCAGCTCCCATCACAAGGCCGACTCTTAACGTCCTCCGAGAAGCCTTACCAAGACACTAAACCAACTTCAGAATGCAAGGAGAGTAAAAGACAAGACTTTGTTAATGACCCAAGATTTAGAACATCAAGTCTTGCTTCTTCCAGCTCATTTCATCTTTCAAAAACCTTTTCTACAGACTGCTACTTGAGCTAGTCTTGCAGACTTGCAGTACTGTCATATATTCCAGTTGGGACCCCATCTATACCCCTCAAGTTATAACAAAGGGAGCAACAATATTATGCAACTACCTGTCGCAGTTTTCTCTGCCTGCCAAACAACATTCCATCAATAGCAAGCAAAATTGGTGTAGTATTACTTGTCCAACGCCACTGAGATATGCTGGTTTCGAACCGCTCATTAAAGTATCCCCAATGCAAAATAACACTGACTTCATCTCCGGTTCATATTGGCTCGGAAAAGCAGACAATATAATCAAAGACTTGTCCCACCCCGGTCTTTCCTCCTTCTCCCCGCAACCATCTGGCAGAAGGTACAGAAGCACTGTCAGACTCAGGAACAGCTTCTTCCCCTCAATTTTCTGAATGGCCCTTCCATATGCTAGGGTACTGACCGATTCACCGCTACCCCATTGCGGACATTGGACTTTATCTGTGGAACTGGTGCGCTACAATGCTGAGAACTATAATCTGCACTGTATCTTCCCCTTTGCTCTACCTATTGTACTTGAGTTTGAACTGATTGCATAGAAACATAGAAAATAGGTGCAGGAGGCGGCCATTCGACCCTTCGAGCCAGCATCGCCATTCATTGTGATCACGGCTGATCGTCCCCTATCAATAACCCGTGCCTGCCTTCTCTCCATATCCCTTGACTCCACTAGCCCCTAGAGCTCTATCTAACTCTCTCTTAAATCCATCCAGTGACTTGGCCTCCACTGCCCTCTGTGGCAGGGAATTCCAAAAATTCGCAACTCTCTGGGTGAAAAAGTTTTTTCTCACCTCAGTCTTAAATGACCTCCCCTTTATTCTAGGAATGTGGCCCCTGGTTCTGGACCCGCCCAACATTGGGAACATTTTTCCTGCATCTAGCTAGTCCAGTCCTTTTATAATTTTATATGTTTCTGTAAGATACCCCCTCATCCTTCTAAACTCCAGTGAATACAAGCCTAGCATTATCTGATTGGAGAGGGGGCACAAGGAAGCTTTTCACTGTACCTCGGCACACATTGATATTGATTGATTGATTGATATAATTTAATTGCCACACAACCAAGGTCGGTGGAATTTGGGTTGCCAGCAGCGGTACAGTAATAAAAAACACAACCACAATAAAAATTTTACACAAACATCCACCACAGCATTCATCACTGTGGTGGAAGGCACAGAGCTTGGCCAGTCCTCCTCCATTTTCCCCCGTGGTCGGGACCACCACCCTCCACAGCTGTTGCTGCGGGCGTCCAGATGGTAAGGGACAAAGTCAAAGTGAGTCCAGGATCGGCTCTTCCCAACCAGAGACCGCGGCTTCAGGCTGGTGTAGGCCGCAGGCCGGTGGTGAAGCTCCCCTCCAGGGGAGATGGTAAGTCCATGCCGCACCCACGGTAGAAGACGGCCGCGGGCCGGCGGTGGAAGCTTCTTCTTCCCCCCGGGTCCTCCACGAGGGATCCCGGGCTGTAGACGCCGCACCAGCTGGAGTTCTGCAGACTGCGGCTTCAGGCTGCCGGCTGCCGGCTGCCGCGGGCCAGCGTAACGGAGCACTCCCCTCCAGCGAGGTCTCACCCGCTCCGCGCCGAGAGTCCACGCTGCGCCCGCCGCTGAAGCCCCGGGCGCGTCTCCGGGAAAGTCCGCGCCGATCCTTGCTGTTAGGCCACGGGGGAGGCGACCTGAAAAAATCGCCTCTCCATGGAAGAGGCGGCCGAAACGGTTTCCCCCTTACCCCCCCCCCCACACCACCCCCCACACATAACACACAAAGAAACATTAAAAACACACTTTTAAACATACTAAAAAAATAAAAAAAGTTGAAAAAAAACGGACACGCTGCCGACAGGCTGCTGCCAGTGCAGCGCCCCCTTTCGGTCTCATGACAATAATAAGGATGACAACCTAAAAACAACATGAACGCAGTTTTGCCAACACTTTGAATGTACACGACTCATCATCAAGTGGTGATTTCTGAATAAAGATGTTCAACCCAAAATCTTAACTGTTTCTCTTCCCACAGATGCGGCCCGTTGTTTTCTAACCCGATTTTACAGGATTATAAGATTATTAGATGAACAGGAGCGAGCAGCATCTTACCAGTAAATGTTGTGCGGATCAGGGGCATAGCCCACAGTCCATTTGGTAGCGCGGCAGTCAGTGTTGAAAGTCTGTTGTTGCGTTCCACTGGAAAAGCAGCCCTGACACTTACAAGCATTGAAGTCTCGGAGAACTCTGTGGGGGTGGGGGGGAGAAAAGATGGGGGGGAAAAAAAAGTTAAATGTACCATCACGAGCACTTAAAAAAAAAAAAAAATCAGATTGATATTCGATACGATACCATTTTATTTTGGTCTGCCACCAGTCACAAGATGGTTACATGGCATTGAAATGTTGTAAAAATGAAATGTAATTCACCAGTAACAGCACAAATGTAACATTGCACAAAATGAAAATAAATTATTGAGTGGAAAAGTCAAGAATGCGGGATGCGGGAATGCAGGCACGGGTTATTGATAGGAGACAATCAGCCATGACGAATGGCCTCCTCCTGCACTTATTTTCTATGTTTCAATGTTTCATTCCTGTGAATCCCTCGGCACCCTCTCCAAAGTCCAGACATCCAACCTCACTGTGGTGCCGACAAATCTGGTGTTGATGCCCAAGCTTTGTCTTATAACATTTTAGCAGAAATATTTTGCTTTGTGACATTACAGTATAAAGTGCTTCTGAAATGTTCAAGCTTCCTTTGCCGAACACCTGTGGGATTGTAGGATCTGGGTGGAAGTTGATGGGAACGTGAGGAAATTAAAATGGGAGAGAGTGAGAGTGAGAGCGAGTGCGAGTGCGAGTGCGAGTGCGAGTGCGAGTGCGAGAGAGTGTGAGAGTGAGTTTGTTAATGTTAATGCGTGGGGTTCCCTGGTCGCTGCGGGCTCGGTGGGCTGAAGGGCCTGTTTCTGCGCTGTATTTCGAAACTAATCTAAACACTTGCGGTAGTGCTCAGATATTGCCGGCTCACTCACCGAGCCGCAGCGGCCTCATCGTTGAAGGTGACGAAGGCCATGCCGAGCGGCTTCTCGTACACCTTTTCCTTCTCTTTGATGTACTCCTCCTTCAGTTTCTGCTCCAGTCTCATGTAATACTCCACAGCGTTCTCCTGGAGAAAGAAGATACTTGCCATTACCGCAGGCAAGAAATTCTGACTGGAACATGTGCTTTGCCCAACACAGGTTTTCAATCCATACCTTAGTAAGGCAGTCAGGCTCATTTGGACACGTACAGGGAGAGGAAAGATTTCGAGGGATATGGGTCAACGCTAGCAGTGGGACTAGTGCAGATGGGACATCTTGGCTGGCGTGGGAAAGTTCGGCCGTTTCTGCGCTATACGACTCTAAATTGGACTCCAGGACTCATCTCCCACAGAGTTTTTGATTAGTAAGGGTATCAGAGGTTATGGGCAGAAGGCAGAAGAATGGAGTTGAGAGGGACAGATAGATCAGCCATGATTAAATGGCGGAGTAGACTTGATGGGCTGAAAGGCCTCATTCTACTTCTATTACTTATGATCTTCCTCGAGCGAAAATATCCAGGTTAATACCACACGTGTAGAGCTTAGAGCGTTTTATTGTCATATATACCGAATATACGCATCACGCTTCCTTGGCCAGGCCACCAGCATCATCAAGGACGAGTCGCATCCCAGCCACTCCCTCTTCCCACCGTGCCATTCGATAAATTAAAACAAAATATATAGTACAAATAAAAACAATGCCCATAGTTCCTAGCACAACCTAGGCAGTTTGTGGACTGGGATTCAGTTGGCCCAATACAGTCTGAAGAAGGGTCCTGACACAAAACGTTGCCTGCCCATTGCCTCCACAGATGCTGTCTGACCCACTGACACTGGAGAGGATGTAGATAGCGGGTGTATGGAACAAGCTGCCTGAGGAGGCACAGTAGCTGAGACAGGTGGAGGAGGAGGAGGAGCCATCTTGGTGAACGGCTGCTAACCAGCAGCCGTCCGTTTTAAATTCGTTTTTTTTATAGTTTTTAGTGAGTCCTGTTTTTTTGTTTGTAGGGGATATGGTCTTTTAATGTGGGGGGGTAGGTGTATCTTTATTTCTAGGTCCCTACCTGGTCGGTGTGGCAGCTTTTTCTCCGGGCTGCCCGTCGACCCGTCCTCATGGCCTACCTGCGGGCTTGGAGCACCGTTTCCTGGCGGGGACAGCCCAGCACCTCGGCCTCGGCGGCGGCACAGCGTTGGAGCGGAGCAGAGTGGAGCGGGCGATGCCTTGCCTGGGTCGCCGCTCTGGAGCGACGCGCTGGAGCTCTGGCGAGCTGGACCTCCGAGAGCAACATCTCCGGGCTGCGGGTCTGCGGAGCGTGCAGAGGCGGCGTGTGGAGAGGCGGCGCCGACTTTATCATCGGGAGCCTGGGAGCTCCAAACCGGCGCTGCCTTGTCGTCTTCGGCAGCCGCGGGCTCCAACCAGGAAGCGGCCGTTCCAGGTGGCTCAGCCGCCGAGAGGACTCTCCCGACGCCGGGGCAAGACCACCCGGTGAGAACGGCCAGAGACATCGGGCCTCCGTAGAGGCAATTGCGGTGGCCTCAATAGGCCTGACTTTGGGGTGAACATGGGGTGGGGACTGGACATTGTGCCTTCCCCCACAGTGCTACCCACTGTGGGGGGATGATTTTTTTGTCTAATTGTAGTCCTGTAGGTCTGTGTCCAAGATGGCTGCCGTGAAGGGAGAGTGGACGCTGGCGCGCTTTGGCTGCCGCTGCTCTCTCTTCACACTGTGTTTTTGATTTTCTGTTTTTGGATTGAATTCTGTTTTTAATTTGTGTCTCTGTGATGTCTTTTTTACCTGTTCTATTCCGATTATATGTTTTTATTCCGATTACTATGTAAGGTGTCCTTGAGATGTCTGAAAGGCGCCCATTAAATAAAGTTTATTATTATTATTATTAGGTACTGTAACAGCAGTTAAAAGGCACTCGGACAGGTACATGGATGTGAAAAGTTGAGAGGACCAAACATGGGCAAATGGGACCAGCTTTGATGGGGCATTCTGTCTGGCATGGACGAGTTGTGCTGAAGGGCCTGTTTCCATGCTGCATGACATATGATTCTCTGAGTCTCAGGAGATTCATCAGTATGGAGACAGCAAAAGGTGCAAGCAAAGAACTCAACCCTAAACATCGTCGAATAGCCATGGATTGCCGGAGAGTAATTAGGTGCACAAAACCTACAGCTCCCTCTTGCCTACGGTGTCAAGACCACAACCGTATGATGCATTACCAGGCCATAGTCCTGGGGAGCAAGTTGCAGAGACAGCAGATTTATGAAGCAGCCGTTGTCTTATTTGCCCGATGCCATTTATAAATGCAGCGCTGGCTTGCTGTCAATCTGGCAATCTTTTCCCAATTGTGTAAAAGGAGGATACAATCCAGATACTTCAGAAGTTCAAATGGGAATCAGCTGCCTTGTCAAAGGCAGTTTGCCTATCTTTGTCCTACCTCTCCTCTCCCCCTGCATTCTTTCCCCCCCACCCCGACCACCACCCCCCCAGCATCACAATCAGTCCGAAGAAGGGTCTGGACCAAAACATCATCTATCCATGTTCTCTAGAGATGCAGCTTGACACAACGAGCTACACATTCAACTTTACTTTAGAGAAACAGCTTTCAAACGAGAAGTTCGGCCCACCGAGTCCGGGCTGATCAGCGAGCATCCCGTACACCAACACTATGCTACACACACTAGGGACAATTTACAATTTTAAGGCAACTGGAGTACCCAGAGAAAACCCACATGGTCACGGGGAGCACAGACAAACTCCGTACAGTAGATAGCACCCATAGTCGGGATCGAACCCGCCTCTTAGGCTGCAACTACCGCTGTGCTACCGTGCCACCCTAAAAGGGTGTATGTTCCTATGCATCTGCAGTTGTACAGTTGTTTCCACATCCCACCTACCTGCTCACAGCCTTTGACCACACAGCAGCAGATCTGACCGCAGGGCTTGGGGTTTATCATGACTGGCGTCTCCTCTTTCGAATAGTACACACGACTGCGCTCCGCTTTCAACCTGAATTGCAGCAAATATTGCAGGCAAAGTGAAGAATGTACACACCGCGGCATCGTTTTTTTTAGTATTTGTTTTAGTTTAGAAATACAGCATGGAAACGGGCCCTTGGGCCCATCAAGTCCATGCCGACCAGCGGTCCCCACACACTAACACTGTCCGACACACACTGGGGACAATTTACACACACCCACACTTGTTTGGAGTGTGGGATGAAGCCTGAGTTCCTGGGGAAAAACCATACAGGTCATGGGAAGAACTTAGAAACACCATACAGGCAGCACCCGTAGTCAGGGTCTCCGATGCTGTAAGGCCGCATCTCTACTGCTGCGCCACTGCGGCATACGCTCATGTGGGAACAGTCAGCTACACCATTTTTAACTGGGAACCAAGTTCAGGTTTGCTATTAAGTGTATCGAGGTACAGTGAAAAGCTTTGCTTTGCAGGAAATGCAACTGCTCCAGGCCTTGGCCAGACCCTTTGTCCCAGCTGTCTCCATGGTCACCTGCTGTTCTGTGTGAGGGCGGATGCTGTCACCTCTTCTCGACGTCTAGCTCCGTGACTCTCTCTGGCCTGGAGATTACTCTGTGGGCAGAGGCACTCGAAAACCTGGAAACATTACTGAGCAACGGTACCGCGGAGGAATCTTCCCCCCCCCCCCCAGTGATCACCCCGTACACTAGCACTATCCTACACACACTAGGGGCAAATTTACAATTTTACAGAAGCCATTTAACCTACAGACCTGCACGTCTTTGTAGTGTGGGAAGAGACCGGAGCACCCGGAGAAAACCTATGTGGTCACAGGGAAAACGTACAAACTCTGTACTTATACCCTTATACGCCTTATACCCGTAGTCAGGATCGAACCCGGGTCTCTGGCGCAGTGGGGCTGCACCCTACTGCTGCGCTACCCCTTTAAAAAAAAGTTTTCTTCTTATTTTGCAGGAGTGAAATGAGAGGGTGGTGTGGGTCTCTGACGATGCTGCTGCCTTTTTGAGGCAGAGTATCTTGTAGTTCCCTTCGATGGTGGGTGCCGAGAGGCTGTGCAGCAGCAGTCCCGACAGGCAGCCTCTCCACGCAGAACTATAGTCAGTGGAGGGTGGGGTGCCTGCACAATGCATACACAAGGTCCCTGGTCCCTACAACACATCACTCTCTGCCTTCCACTGCATTGATCCTCTATAGCACATATTCCCGATGGGTCGTTGTCCCACACATTATTGAGGGCACTGTATGTAGCTTGAACAAACATGCCAAACAGAAACAGAAAAACAGAGAATTGATCACTGTGTAATTACAAGAGAAAGATGGCAGTCACTTACTGGGCTTCCCTGAGACGCATTAACTTGGTGACATTATAGCACAGTCGGGCTTCATAAACAGGGCAATCTGGATAGGCAGTCCTGTAATGAACACAGTATCAGTGAGCCCAAGATAAAAATCACAGCCTGATTTAAACGAGTCAGGCACTGCGTAGTCTTAAAATTCAAACCAACCATCTTCAACTCTAGCCAAACACAAAGTGCTGAGGAACTCAGCGGATCATGAGCCTTTCACAGACTGACTGGGCAGATGTTTCGGGTCAGGACCCAGTTACCTCCGGTTTCCCTCTCCCCTGACTCTCAGTCTGAAGAAGGGTCTCGACCAGAGACATCTCATGTTCCTTTTCTCCAGAGATACTGCCTGACCCACTGAGTTACTCCGGCATTTTATGTCTCCATTCTTCAGACTGATTGAATAGATGATGTTTCGGGTTGGGACCCTTCTTCAGACCGAAGAAACGTCGCTTGTCCATCCCCTCTACAGACGCTGTTCCTCCAGAACTTTGTTCTACTCAAGATTCCATCAGCCATGATCACAGTGAATGGCGGTGCTGGCTTGAAGGGATGAATGGCCTACCTGCACCTATTGTCTATTATCTCCAGTTCCTTGTGTCCCTAACTTCAACTTTAAACTTATGGACTTGAGTAAATTAGTTCAGCTTTGCATTGTTTAATTTGATAAGCGACACTTTTACAATGAACCAGCTAATGAGAAGGAGCAGCTACAGGCAGTGTAATGTACTGCTACTTTAGTTTTAGTTGCAGAGACATAACGCGAAAACAGGCCCTTCGGCCTACCGAGTCCACACCGACCAGCGATCCCCTTACACTAACACTATCCTGCACCCACGCAGGACAATTTACAATTATACCAAGCCAATTAACCTACAAACCTGTGCGTGTTTGGAGTGTGGGAGGAAACCGAAGATCTCGGAGAAAACCCACACGGCCACGACGAAAACCCACAAACTCGGTACAGGCAGCACCTGTGGTTGGGATCGAACCCGCGTCTCCCCCGCTGAAAGCGCTGTAAGGCAGCAACTCTACCGCTGTGCCACCGTGCCGCCCTTACCAGAAAACCATCATTGATTGAGGTTAAATCTGGGTTCATCAATGAATTTTTTTGAACAGTTACATCGGGCGACTGAGCTCAGTGCCACTGATGTATATATGGATCATCAATAAAAACATTTCAAATATTACTCATCAATAGTGAAAGCAGCTGAAATGACACTTACTGAAAGTATTGTTTTATTTGCTCTGGTTCAGCATATTTTGATAATCCACTTATAAATAAAGTGCGTTTTACCTAAGAAAAAAAAGAGACACGGATGACGAGGTGAAATTTTAACTAGGGTTGTTTTGAACAGTTTAAACACACTACTCAGATAACATGCACAAAAAAATTCTATAAATTCATAAGCTCAATACGAGGGGGAAAATTACAGTCCTCAGTGCGACCAAAGACACTCCATGGTTCATAGTCGAGGTAAGTGTTTGGTAGTGTGCAAGAGCCTGATGGTTACAGGAAATAAGATGTCTTGAACCTGGTGGTCACGGTTTTCAGATTCCGGCACTTTATCCAGATTCTAGGAGTGAAATGAGAGCCTGGCCAGGGTGGCGTGGATCTTTTATAATTCTGACTGCCTTTGAGTCAGAGCCTCCTGTAAATCTCCTCAATCGAATGGGAGGTCAGTACTGTGGACCTCCCCCTCCAGGCAGTGTCCACCACTCTGTGGTCTTCTTCGTTGCTGGACATTTGAGTGACTGAACTAGGCTGCGATGTAACCAGTCAATACCGTAAAAGTTCCAGAGTACGTGTCAACATACTGAATCTGCTCAATCTTCAGAGTAAATGGAGGCGTGGACTAATCAGATTGCTGTGCCTTCCTCAAAAGAGGTCTCCACTCCTCTGGGGGTGGGCATTTCCTCCAGCCTTCTGCTGTGTAGACTTTGCAAACTCTGGGATCCTTCCTAGATCATTTACTGTTTCTTCTCAAACTTCTTAAATTCCACTTCAACTAGTCAGGCCTCGGTGAATCGGTGTCAATTCAGATCATCGTGGCTGGCACAGTGAGTACAGATACTGAAGCACCTGTGGTGGCCAGTCCAGGACTAGTGGACCACACATGTGGGAAGGAACTGCAGATGCTGCTTTAAACCAAGGATAGACACAAAAAGCAGGAGTAGCTCAGCGGGACAGGCAGCATCTCTGGAGAGAAGGAATGGGCGACGTTTTGGGTCAAAACCCTTCTTCAGACTCTTCAGGTTGAGACCCTTCTTCAGTCTGAAGAAAGGTCTCGACCCGAAACATCACCCATTCATTCTCTCCAGAGATGCTGCCTGTCCCGCTGAGTTACTCCAACTTTGTGTCTATCTAGTGGATCAGTTTGGATGTCCCTGCCCTACTTTGTCGATGACTTTGTCTGTGGAACTGGTGTGCTACAATGCTGAGAACTACATTCTGCACTATCTTTCCCTTTGCACTATCTATTGTAATTGAGCTAGACTTCATTGTATTTATACATGTGTTTGGATATTGTGGGAAACAAAACTTTCCATTGTACTTGCCATTAATAAACCTAAACCTATTTATTCGGTGGAAGCAAACCATAGTGGTTTAAGATGAACTAGTTTGCAGTAGCAAATTGCTACTAAGTATTCAGCCTGCCTCACCCCCCCTTCCCCCCCCTCCCCTGATCTGTTTATAATGGGGGTATATCCAGCTTCTACTCTTTGCCTTCACTGTACTGTATGGAGAGTGACTGGGGCGAGAGAGGACTATGCAGGGTTACGGAGACAGGGCTTGGCAGTGGAGGGAAGGGAAGTTTGGAGACGGCAGGCATGATGTTGGATGTTGGAATGTGTGGGGGGTGTATTGGGGCAGGGTGGGCAGATGTTGGAATGTGTGCGGGGTGTATTGGGGCAGGGTGGGCAGATGTTGGAATGTGTGCGGGGTGTATTGGGACAGGGTGGGCAGATGTTGGACGTTGGAACGTGTGGGGGGGTGTATTGGGGCAGGGTGGGCAGATGACGTCAGGGTTGCCGAGGACACTGTCAATGAGAGCGAGGGCAGGCATCATCAGCAATTATTATGGCAACATGGGGGGAGGGAGGGGAAAGAAGGAGGATGCTGTGGACCTCTGACAGCTGTATGGGTAGTGTGGAGTCTGAAGAAGGGTCTCCACCCAAAACGTCACCCATTCCTTCTTTCTGGAGATGCAGCCTGTCCCGCTGAGTTACTCCAGCTTTGTGTCCCACTCCACACCAATGGTGGCCTCACACTGGTTATGAACGTTACTCCCGGCTTCATGTAGGTGACATCCATGATGTTCCGTCCAAGGGCCGGAGCGGCATGAGTGGTGGTGCAGTAGTGAGTTGCTGCCTTATAGCACTTGCCGGAGACCCGGGTGCTATCCTCACTACGGGCGCTGTCTGTACGGAGTTTGTACGTTCTCCCCGTGACCTGCGTGGGTTTTCTCCGAGAACTTCGGTTTCCTCCCACACCCCAAAGATGTACAGGTTTGTATGTTAATTGGCTTGGTGAACATGTAAATTGTCCCTAGTCGTGTGTAGGATAGTGTTAATGCGCGGGGATCGCCGATCGGCGGGCCGAAGAACCGGTTTCCGCGCTGTATCTCTAAACTAAACTAAACTAAACTAAGGGTTATGTATTTTAATACTTGGTTAAAAATAAAGCTATAGTCAAATAGAAACCATTTGCATTTTTTGCTCATGTTTGAAGCAGTGACGGAACTTAACTAATTTCTAGTAGAAACATTGCTAATAATTATTCTAGCGACGTGGGGACTTCCAACAGAGGGTGGTGGGCATGTGGAATGAGCAGCCTGAGGAGGTACTCAAGGAAAGTACAATAACAAGATTTAAAACAACATTTGGACAAGTACATGGATCAGAAAGGTTTAGAGGGATATTCTCCACATTGCCCACACGTGTTATGGGCCTGTCCCGCTTGTGCAACTCTTTAGGCGACTGCCAGGGACTAATTTGAATGGAATTCAACTACGACATCTGGCAACAACCTACGACAGCACCTACGTCAACAAAAATTGTCGCCACTGTTGTCGAAACATTTTCAACACGTTGAAAATTTTCCGGCAGTCACCCAAAAAATAAATCACCTAAGTGGGACAGGCCATTTAGATGATTGTGGCTTGTTAATAAGCATGGTGGCACTTCAGGGCATTTGGCATACCTCAATTGTTGAACAGAAATTAATTGCAGTTTTTGATGCCTTTTTGCCCTGGGGAAAACGGTCAATGTAAAGGAATCTGACAGTCCAGAACACACACAAGTGGCTGATCACAGCAAAAAGTACCATGGATGCCAGGATATATCATTGCAGCACACTCACCAAATCATCTTCCTTGTAGTGCATTTTGGAAGTATGTCGCCTCATGCTGTAGACAGTGAGAAGCAGGTACAGGAAAGAGAATACGGTATGGAGCCATAGTAGGTCATTCCTGTTTAAGAAAAACCGCAGCAGATTACAGGGGATGAATGACTCAAAAGGGATATGAAAATCAATCCCATACAAATAATGACCTAACACTCCAGGCGACACAATGGTGTAGCTATAGAGTTGCTGCCTTCAACGCTAGAGAGATGGTCGGCATGGAATTGGTGGGTTGAAGGGCCTGTTTCCATGCTTTCAATTCAGTTCAATAAAACCAGGTTGACCCTGTAGGTCAAGGGTATATTTACCCCCAGGGGGTCAATTTTGCCTACCCTAGGGGTAATTTTGTTGATTCTGGATTTGTACGTATTTTTTCTCATTGACTGATCTGTTCATCATTAGTTCATAAATAAGTGGAATAACATTGTTATGTGCTATTAAAGTTGCCAGGGGTAAATGGGACAAAAAAGGTTGGGAACCCCTGCTGTAGGTGGTGTGGGGGGGGAGGGACAGCTACCATTTTATTCAAGGCATTGGGGCAGCAATAGCAAGCCACATGGAGAGGTAAATGGCACACGCGCTTGCCTTCATTGATGGGGGGCATTGAGTTTAAGAGTCAGGAGGTCATGATGCAGCTCTTTAGGACGTTGTTAAGGCCCCATCCAGACTATTGCATGCTGTTCTGGTCGCTGCAATGTAAGTGGGATGTGGATGCTTTGGCCAGGGTGCAGAGGAGGTTAAATCAGAATTTAACATTGACGACTGCTTTGGGGCCACCTCCTGCACCTACACACAACTGACTGACTTCATCCACTTCACCACCAACTTCAATCCGGCACTCCAATACACCTGGACCATTTCCGACACTTCCCTACCATTCCTTGACCTCACCATCTCCATCGCAGGGAACAGACTCCTGACCGACATACATTACAAACCCACTGACTCACATGGCTATCTGGACTACACGTCTTCCCACCCTGCCCCCTGTAAAGACTCCATCCCCTACTCCCAATTCCTCCGCCTACGCCGCATCTGTTCCCAGGATGAGACATTCCATACCAGGGCATCGGAAATGTCCTCGTTCTTCAGGGAACGGGGATTCCCCTCCGCCACCATAGATGAGGCTCACATCCATACCCCGTAACACTGCTCTCTCTCCCCATCCCCGCACTCGCAACAAGGGCAGAGTCCCTCTGGTCCTCACCTTTCACCCCACCAGCCGGCAAATACAACAAATAATCCTCCGCCATTTCCGCCACCTCCAACGTGACCCCACCACTCGCCACATCTTCCCATCTCCCCCCATGTCTGCCTTCCGCAAAGACCGCTCCCTCCGCAACTCCCTCGTCAATTCTTCCCTTCCCTCCCGTACCACCCCCTCCCCGGGCACTTTCCATTGCAACCGCAAGAAATGCAACACCTGTCCCTTCACCTCCCCCCTCGACTCCATTCAAGGACCCAAGCAGTCGTTCCAGGTGCGACAAAGGTTCACCTGTATCTCCTGCAACCTCATCTACTGCATCCGCTGCTCTAGATGTCAGCTGATTTACATCGGGGAGACTAAGCGGAGGTTGGGCGATCGTTTCGCCGAACACCTCCGCTCAGTCCGCAATAACCTACCTGAACTCCCGGTGGCTCAGCACTTCAACTGCCCTCCCATTCCCAATCCGACCTCTCTGTCCTGGGTCTCCTCCATTGCCAGAGTGAGCAACAGCGGAAATTGGAGGAACAGCACCTCATATTCCGCCTGGGGACCTTGCGTCCGGATGGCATTAACATTGAATTCTCCCAATTTTGCTAGCCCTTGCTGTCTCCTCCCCTTCCTTAACCCTCTAGCTGTCTCCTCCCACCCTCCCATCCGCCCGCCCTCAGGCTCCTCCTCCTCCCCTTTTTCCTTCCTTCTTCCCCCCACCCCCCATCAGTCTGAAGAATGGTTTCGGCCCGAAACGTCGCCTATTTCCTTCGCTCCATAGATGCTGCTGCACCCGCTGAGTTTCCCCAGCAATTTTGTGTACCTTAAATCAGAATTATGCCTGGATTAGAGAGAATCAGCTACAAGTTGATGTTGGACAGATTTGAATTGTTTTCTCTGGTTGAGGAGAGACCCGAGGCATATAAAAGTGAGCAGCACAGATAGAGCAGGCAATCCCCCTGCCTCGCCCCCCACAAACATAGACGGCATAGGTTTCAGGTAAGACTGACAAAGTTTACAGATGTGCGGGGCAAGTTTGTTTTTATTAACGCCGATGGTGGTGGGTGCCTGGAACATGGTGCCAGGCATGGTGGTTCCGGCAGAGGCGTTAGTGGCGTTTAAGAGAATTTTGGAAAGGCACATGGACATACAGGGAAAGGAAGAACATGAATTATATGTAGACAGATTAGAATTAGTCTTGGCATAGCGTGCGGCACAGACATCGTGGGCTGAAGGGCCTGTTCCTGTGCTGCACTGTTAAATTGTTCTATGAACGACCTACGTGTGGATTCAACGTGATGCATTGGATGTATGATACTTGCCCAGACTTCAGGTTTGCGATAGTCGTCCGGCCAAAGCTGTAGGCATTATTTTCTGGAAAAAGTCAAGAGTTTACTGTTTGGACCATGTTCCAAGAGACAAATGTCATCATTAGAACAATCGGAGTAGAAATTGCCGAAGGTAAGCGAGTGTGGCTGTATCCAAGATGTATTCACTTTTACGCTCTATCTCAATATAGCATTTCAGTCGCAACAAGTTCTGAAAGAACAGAGCAGGTCAGGCAGCATCTGGGAGGGGGGGGGGGGGGAACGGACTTCGACATTTCTGGTTGGGACCCTTCTTCAGACTGATGGACGTGTGAGGAAGAGAAATTTCGTAAAGAGAGATGGGAGGAAAGCCTGGCAAGTGATAGGTGGAATGTCTGCTCCACTGCGAAATCTCCTCAAGTGATAGGTGGATACAGGTGAGGGGGGGAGATTGTCACTTACTCCACCCATCTGCCAAGAGATAGAGGCAACAAGGGCTTCAGATAATGCAGAGATGAAGAGACAGGTGAACTGTTAAATGATAAAGTTGCGAATTATGAATATTGAGCTGCCTCAATAACAAAATAAGACAAGAGGCAAGTGGGATTGGAATAGATAGGCCTGGTGGTCGGCATAGGAACGGCAGGCCGAAGGGACCATTTCCGTGCTGAACAACTGTATGCTGTTATATAACACTCTGTATCAATGAAGCGCAAAACTTACCGAGCAGATCTCCAGAGAAGTTGACAGGCAGGACTATTCCCACAGAGAATACGCCAATGACCACCAGTAGCCCGATAATGTGACGCTGGAAGGACAAGTAGTGGACGGCATCTTCGCCACATTTCTCTCTGATCTCTTCATCTCTGAGGGAAGTGGAGACGGACACAGGTAACCGGGTGAACCGTGTCCCCGTCCCACATAAAACACACCTTCCACAACTTCTATTCCCATCTCAAATACCATCAAAATGAAAGCCTTTTAACACTTAACACAGGGCGCTGAAAGAATTAATTTGGCATGGACACCTCAGTTTACCGATTGCAGCATAAAGCAGCTCGTGAAAGACTGACCCATTCTTCGCCCAATTAGCGTTGTTGCCTTCCCAGAAAGATTGAAAGGAATAAGAGCAGAGAATCAATAGAATGTAGACACAAGGAACAGCAGCTGCTGGAGTTGTGAGCAAAACACAAAGTGCTGCAGAAACTCAGTAGGTGATTTATAATGAAGAATGTATTGTGAACTGTGGAATGATTTATAACTCATCTCAAAACTTAGAATACGCCAGTGAAGGTAGGTGAAGGGTAGTACTGCAGCAGTGCTGCTGCACAGTTAAGGGCCTGTCCCATCAGCATGCGATTGCATGCGTCTAGTGCAACCAAACGTGGTCGCTTGAGGTGTACGGGCTCGCGGGGCCGGTCCCAATTCGAACCGCGGAGGCGTATGGAGTTGTGCGGGGCTGGTCCCGACATCATACTCATCAATCAGCTGGGCAGGAGGTGGGCCGACTGAATTTGGACGTCGCACGGCGAAGTCATCACGCAATGGCACGCCGGGCGGTGAGGTCATCGCGCAATGCCACGCGTTAGGTGTACGCCGTCAAGGCGCTGCGTACGATGTCAAGACATTGCGCACACCCGTCGAGGCGGTGCGTACGGCCTCAATGAGGCTGCAGGCCGGCAGGCCGTTGACACGCGGAATTTTTGGACAGGGTCAGTTTTTCCGAGCCCCGCGCGATGTCGGGCCCAGCCCCGCACAACTCCATACGGCTCCGGTGATCGAAGTGGGACCGGCCCCGCGAGGCCATACGCCTCATGCAATCACGTTTGGTCGCGCTAGACGCATGCTAGCGCATGCTGGTGGGACAGGCCCTTTACTGTAGACTTGGTGTAGTAAGGAGGAACTGCAGTTGCTGGTTTATACCCTAGATAGACACAAAATGCTGGAGTAACTCAGCGGGCCAGGCAGCATCTCTGGAGAAAACGTGTAAGTGACACTGCGGGTCTGAAGAAGGGCCCTGACCCGAAACGTCACCTATCCATTTTCTCCAGAGATGTTGCTTGACCTGCTGAGTTACTGCAGCATTCTCGATCTATCTTTACTGTAGACTTGGGTGTGATCAAGATATCCGATGTGGACTTTGTATGATCTCTGTGATTGAGTGGGTTTTAACCAGATGTTCCCGTTTCCTCACACATTCTAGAGATGTGCTGGTCACCTCAAACTAGACAGCAGAAGACAGTTCGGCAAGAGAGAGAATAGGTTGGAGGGGAAATGCAACTGATGGAATTTCTTAGAGCAAACAGACCCGAGGGGCCGAATAGTCTCTTTCCATGAAGTGACAAAATATCTCATATTAAAATATTTACATTAAGACAATTTAAGGATTTGGTTGCTATCCACCTTGCTAAAGATTGGATAGATTGAAGTATATGGTCCAAAGATGGGCAAAAGGGACTAGCTTAGCATCTTGAGGCATAGATGAGTTGGGATGAAGGACCCGTTTCTGTGCTGTATGACTCTATGGGCACATTATGCATCAATGGAACAAAACATGGGGAACAAAGTGAGTGGCAAACTGACAAATTATACTGCAATGTAAAAGGAAAACATCTTAGTCAAAGGATAGTTTCTTAGCGCATCGGATTTCCACACTTGCTCACCGACTGGCAGCCTGTTAAATGGATTTCAAGTGAGTGTGTCTCAACTTTCCACTGGTATAAGTGTAAATTGTCCCTAATGTGTGTAGGATAGTGTTAATGTGCGAGGATCGCTTGTCGACGCAGACTCTTTGGGTCGAAGGGCCCGTTTCCACGCTGTATCTCTAAACTAAACACTACCAGGGCCGCACAATGGGTTTACTAAGTCCGCCACCCTTGCCTGATTGTGAATAAATCACAACCATAGCCAACATATTCATTACCAAGACATTGTTAAGTGAGAAGATTGAAATGTATAAGACATTCGTGAGGCCACACTTGAATGTTGTATTCTGCTTTGGTCACCATGCTCTTTGAAAGGTGCCATGAAGCTGGAAAGGGGGCAGAGAAGATTTACGATGAAGTTGCCAGACTCCAGGATTCAATGGTCTGAGCTGTAGGAAGAGGTTGTGGAGTCTAGGATTTTATTCTTTGCAGTGTAAGAGATTGAGGGGTGATCTTACAGAGGTGCATGAGATCAAGAGGAGAAAAGATAGGAAGAATACAGAGTTTTTTCCCCAGCGTAAGAGAATCAAGAATTAAACTGCATAGCTTCAAGGCGAAAGAGGAAAGATTTCATAGGCACCCGGTGGTAACATTTTCACTCAGAGGTGTGGTGGATATATGGAACGAGCTGCCAGTGGAGATAGTTAAGGCAGGTACAATACCAACAACATTTAAGATATTTGGACAGGTTCATGGATAGGAAAGATTTGGAGGGATATGGGTCAAGCACAGGTAAATGGGATCAGCTAAGATGAGGCGTGAGCCTGTTTCAGTGCTTTATGACACTGTACACAAAACAGTGCAGGTATAAGCTCAAGGAGCAAGCCTTTGCTCGCATTACATGGCACTCACTGTATGTTATGTTGTGGGCAGAGCACCAAGGTGAATACTTGGCCAATAAACTTATTCATTCATTCATTCATTCATGCTGTGACCTGCGCCAGATACTGGCAGAACGACATCTGAGATTGCAACGGACTCGAAGAAGAAGATTCATTCATTAGGAATATTTTCCCCAAATCCACTTCGCACATGAATGATATGGTAAAATTCTTACTTTAAAGACAGCAGGAATCCAGATCATTAGACACTTCTATAACTACAGTGCTTGGCTTTAACAAGTTAAATCTTTAAGTTATATTATTCAGTATAAATGATGGATTTTGTTTTAAGATGAGAATACTCACTTTATTCTGAAGATAGCAGTCAACCACGAACAGAAGCCCTGTAAAGAAATATTGGGATGTTTGAATGGCTCAACGCAGGAATCACTCATAGCCCATCGCGGAACACAGTTTTTTGTGAGATAAATAGATAGAAGAGATTTCTGAAACAAACAAACAGCTGTAGAAACTGTTAAAGAAAACCTTAAAGCACAACACAAAGATCGGGTAGGACAATCAAGACTATTTAAGAGCGCCAAATACAGTGATCATTGGCAGCAATCTAGGAGATTACACAAAGATTCATCTATTCCTTATATACAGGATTTTCCTTCGATGTGAAGATAGACAAAATGCTGGAGTAACTCAGTGGGACAGGCAGCATTTCTGGAGGGAAAGAATGGGTGGCGTTTTGGGTCGAGCCTTCTTCAGACCATTTGTGTTGTTTACTGTAGCAGGCACGTTAGCATTTTCAATTCTTCGGAATAATCTTATAACAATTATAAATAACGCACCTCCAAAGACATAGTAGAGTAAACACAGCCCAATTCCACCCCGTTACAATAAGCAAATGTCGTTTTACCCGATCAACCTTATTATATTGTTTTATGATTGCCATTTGTCCTTTGACAATAGAGATCAGAATCTGACTAAAGTAGACGGCAGTGTCAGGTACACATGCTCAGTTTTAACATTCTTTATTATCACACGTGACAAGGACTTTATTTTTAGGCACTCTACTTATCCATAGCTGTCTTCGTAAAGCTTTGTAATTTATTTTTGGCAAAACCAAGTCGCCGAATATTTTTAAAGCAGAGATTGACAGGTTCTTGATTTGGCAAGGGTGTCAAAGGCTACGGGGAGATGGCGGGTGAAAGGGGTTGAGTGGGAAAGATAACACTAACGGGGCACTTGGATAAACATGACTTCATCGGACAGAACCAGCATGGTTTTGTGAAGGGGAAGTCCTGTTTAACGAATCTGCTCGAATTCTTTGAGGAAGTAACAACCCGGGTGGATAAAGGGGAACCGGTGGATGTGGTATACTTGGACTTCCAAAAGGCTTTTGACAAGGTGCCACATAAGAGACTATTGCTAAAAATAAAAAATTATGGGATTGGGGGTAATATATTAGCATGGGTAGAGGATTGGCTAACAAATAGGAAGCAGAGAGTGGGGATAAATGGTTCATACTCGGGATGGCAACCGGTAACTAGCGGGGTTCCGCAAGGGTCGGTGCTGGGACCCCAGTTGTTCACAATTTATATAAATGATTTGGAGGAGGGAACCAAGTGTAATGTATCAAAATTTGCGGACGATACAAAAATGGGAGGAAAAGTAGGGGATGAGGAGGATAGGAAGAGTCTGCAAAAGGATATAGATAAGCTAGGTGAGTGGGCAACAACTTGGCAGATGAAATTTAATACTAATAAATGTGAAGTCATTCACTTTGGGAAAAAAAATGATAGGGCAAGTTATTTTCTAAATGAGGAGGAGCTGCGTTGTAATGCAACGCAAAGGGATCTAGGGGTATTAGTACATGAATCACTAAAAGTTAGTATGCAGGTGCAGCAAGCAATCAGGAAGGCCAATGGAGTTTTGGCCTTTATTGCTAGGGGGATTGAGTATAAAAACACGGAGGTCTTGCTGCAGCTGTACACAGTATTAGTGAGACCACATTTGGAATACTGTGTACAGTTCTGGGGTCCATACTTAAGAAAGGATGTACTAGCCCTGGAGGCAGTGCAGCGAAGGTTTACAAGATTAATTCCTGCAATGAGGGGATTGACATATGAGGAAAGGTTAAGTAGGCTGGAACTCTACTCTTTGGAGTTTAGAAGAATGAGAGGCGATCTCATTGAAACATATAAGATCGTGAGGGGCCTTGATCGGGTGGATGCACCGAGGATGTTCCCAATGATCGGGGAAACTAGAACTAGGGGACATAGTCGCAGAATAAGGGGGGGCTCTTTTAAAACTGAGATGAGGAAGAACTTCTTCACCCAGAGGGTGGTTAATTTATGGAATTCACTGCCCCAGGGAGCAGTGGAAGCAGAAACGTTAAATATATTTAAGTCTAAAATAGATGGTTTTTTAGCTGCCAAGGGGATAAGGGGCTACGGGGAGAGGGCAGGGATATGGACCTAGGTATGGTTAGTATAGTAAGACCTGAGTGATCTCCTGGACAAGTGTCGATCGCCTGGATTGGGGTCGGAGAGGAATTTCCCGGATTTTTTCCCCGAATTGGACCTGGGTTTTTATCCGTTTTTTTGCCTCCCCCAGGAGATCACGCGGTTCTTGGGGTGGAGAGGGGTGATAGCGGTATAAAGGGGAGGGTAGTGTCTTGTGTTCTGTGTCTTGTGTCTACTGTTTGTGGGTAAGTGTGTCTGTTTAGTGTTCAGCCATGAGCGAATGGCGGTGCGGGCTCGACGGACCTGGTGGTCTACTCTCGCACCTACTTTCTATGTTTCTATGTTTCTATGATAGATAAGCCATGATTGAATGGTGGAGTAGACATGTGTAAGAAAGAGAAGGGTCTCGACCCAAAACGCCACCCATTCCTTCTCTCCAGAGATGCTGCCTGTCCCGCCGGGTTACTCCAGCATTTTGAGTCTACAGTGGAGTAGACTTGATGGGCCGAATGGCCTAATTTGCTCCTATGACTTATGAACGTATAAGAACTAGTGCGAACAGGTGATCGATGGCCGGCATGGACTTGGAGGGCCAAAGGTCAGGTTTCCATGCTGTACCTCCAAACTACAAATGAGATGGGAAGCGACATATGTGCGGCATTGAACACACTTACGTTTATCCATGAAACCTGAAATCGTATTCATGTATTAAAAATATTGAATGCATTTTTTACATCTCAAAATGCTCATTAATTCTCAGATGATACTTCAATTCTGAAGAAGTGCCGTTGTAATAGGGCTGCAGACAAAACAAGCTGAGCGCAGCAGAAGCATGTTTTACTACTGACTTTGAGCCGCTGGCGAGGGCAGACATAAAAATTAGTGAAAGGTCGATTCAAAGCACTCAGCAAGAATAACTTAATTTAGTCAGGATCATTCAATGCATAACCCTCCATGGAGCTGATGGATTGTGTCCAATTGTACACAATTACGGTATGTAGCTATCTAATGGCTTTTAAAAGACAAGGAACTGTTGGTGCTGGTTTAGAAAAAAAAGCCCAGTGCTGGTGTAACTCAGTGGGTCAGGCAGCATCTCAACATGGATAGGCGATGGCTTAGAATCTAATGGCTTTGCTAGGGCTTCATCAATGGCCTAGTCAAGGACGTTCACCTACATTTTGGGTGGCACGGTGGTGCAGCAGTTGAGTTGCTGCCTTGCAGCGCCAGAGACCCGGGTTCCATCCTGACTACGGGCGCTTGCCTGTATGGGGTTTGTGCGTTCTCCCTGTGACCTGCGTGGGTTTTCACCAATTTCCTCCCACACTCCAAAGGTGGAGTGGACAGGTTTGTAGGTTAAATGGCTTGGTATCATTGTAAATCGTCCCTAGTGTGTTTAGGATAGTGTTAGTGTGCGGGGATCGCTGGTCGGCGCGGACTCGGTGGGCCGAAGGGCCTGTTACCGCGATGTCTCTCTCTAAACTAAAGCAAACTTTGACACTGCTTTAAGACACAGATGACAACAAGGTGTCACGCGAACCATAATGACTGGTACGATAGTGTCAGCGTCATACTGTGTTAAGCTTCGGTGTAACAAAATCTTTTCATCCTTGACCTTTCGTGCATTGCCTTCCACTGGAATGGCCAGCAAGGTTAAAATGTAGATTACCGTGACGAAGGAGGAGAATTTCGCAGCTGTCTGCGAGTAGCTGCAAAGTTACCTGCTGGTGAAATGCTTCAACGGCAGATAGGGGAAGGCATGCTTGCAAGAGGCAGCCACAAAAAAATTATACATGCCTGACATTCACCAGTGTGAACATTTAATCTCATGAAGGGACGGAAAGAGGTGTAAATCAACAAATGCATTGAGTTGAACAGTTTATATCTAATGGAATTATCACCAACTCTGCAATATATCTGCCACATCGCTAATTGCTGTTTAAATTTTAAATGTGACCTCGGCTGTCAGTGTCCTGTCTATTTTTCTCTGCTCCCTTCCCTAGGCCCTGCCTGGATTCACACCCATTCCTCCCCTTCCACCAACATTCCGTCCTCTAGCTCCACAACTAGTACCTCCTCTATCCTCATCTCCGTACCTCACATCATTTGCCTTTTCATCTCTGGCCTTTGTCCACCCATCTGCCAATTAACATCCTCCCCACCCTCCTCACTTCAAGTCAAGTCAAGTTTATTTGTCATACGCATACGAGATGTGCAGTGAAATGAAAAGTGGCAATCTTGCAGATTGTGCAAAAAAAACCCTACAAAACAGAATAGAACAGAATCAGTAATTACATATTTGTGAGGAAAAAAACGGCAATTTTAAAAAGACGCAACACAACAGTAAATTGGTACAGTAAATTAGTCCCTGGTGAGATAAGAGTTTACAGTCCTGATGGCCTGTGGGAAGATACTCCTTCTCATCCTCTCTGTTTTCACAGCAGGACAGCGGAGGCGTTTGCCTGACCGTAGCAGCTGGAACAGTCCGTTGCTGGGGTTGTAGGGGTCCCCCATAATGTTGCTGGCTCTGGATCTGCACCTCCTGGTGTATAGTTCCTGCAGGAGGGTGAGTGCAGCTCCCATAGTACGTTCAGCCGAACGCACTACTCTCTGCAGAGCCTTCTTGTCCTGGGCAGAGCAGTCCCCAAACCAGATTGTGATATTGCCGGACAAGATGCTTTCTACAGCCGCTGAGTAGAAGCACTGGAGGATCCTGAGAGAGACTCTGAATTTCCTCAGCTGCCTGAGGTGGTAAAGGCGCTGCCTTGCCTTACTCACGAGTGCTGTGGCGTGTGATGTCCATGTCAGATCCTCAGAGATGTGGACTCCCAGGTATTTAAAGCAGCTCACCCTATCTACAGTATCCCCCATTTATCTTCAATGGCATGTACGTCCTCGGATGATGTTCCCTCCTAAAGTCCATGATCAGTTCCTTAGTTTTTTTGACATTCAAGAGGAGGCTGTTGTCCTGACACCAGACTGCCAGATCAGCCACCTCGTCCCGGTAGGCCACTTGTATCCACCTATTACTTGCCGGGCTTTGTCCAGCCCCCACCTCTGCCAGCTTTCTCCCCCCCCCCCCTTTACTACAGTCTGAAGAAGGGACCAAACCCAAAATGCCACCTATCCATTATCTCGAGAGGCTGCCTGACCCACGAGTTGCTCCAGCACTTCGTATCTTTTACTCTAAACCAGCACCTGCACTTCTTTGCGTCTCCAGTGTCAATTTTGTTAGTCAACATGGAAAACTACTACACCCGTTAAGTAATATTTACAATTAAAAAAAAGTGAGGCCACATAACCCCACCATTCTGCTGGTATAATGTGTGACTAGGATAATGCAATGTATAATACTAATATTCAATTATTCTCATCAAGCAATTAAAGCATTAGTTGTATCATATGACCATAATCATAATTGAAACAGGGGCACAAGTGCTCAGTTTAGTTCCTCTCTCTCTGCTAATGGATCACATGCTTCTCAGTCTCCACCAATATGGTAATTGTAATTGTAATTTATTTATTTAGGGGACAGTGCATATTAATAAACATTTACATGTAATACGCAAGATTGTAGTCAGTAGCTAATTTCCATCTTTAGTCCCTCTGGTAAACAAGGTAAACACATCACAACACAATCATTCAATAAGAAAAGAGACAAAACAAAAGACAAAAACAAAACAAAACAAACAATAAAGTTAAAAAGTAGCAATAAAAGAGTACCATAGGATAATTTTAAGGTAGATTATGATTGCAATTTTGATTTTGCAGTAACCATGTTTTTAGATGTTTGGTAAATGAGGTAAGGGTTGGCAGATCCCGTATGACGCATGGTATCGCGTTCCAGGTCTGCGGCGCTCGATATGAAAATACTGACTGCCCAAAGACACTTTTCCTAAACGGGACTATACAATCACCCCTGGAGGCTGCTCTTGTCGACCTATTTGTGTTTAGGAGAACAAAGGCAGCCATGTTCACAAAATGATAGAACGTGTGCCCTCAGCCCATCCCTGACAAAGGCCAGGAATAAGTTAAAATGGTTAACAACAGGAAGATCCTGCAAGATTAGTTTAGCTTAGATACACAGTGTGGAAACAGACCATTCGGCTCATCGAGTCCGCACCGACCAGCGATCACACGAACACCATCCAACACACACTAGGGACAATTTACAATTCTAACAAGACAATTAACCTACAAACCGGCACATTGATGGAGCGTGGGCAGAAACCGGAGCTCCCGGAGAAAACCCACACAGGTCACGGGGAGAACGTACAAACTCCATCCAGACTGCACCCGTCGTCAGTATGGAACCTGGGTCTCCGGCGCTGTGAGGCAGCAACTCTACCGCTGCGCCACCGTGCCACTTATCGTACAAAAGCGTTCAGTGAAACCGCCACTGAGTCTACACTTGGTCTTGCCAATGTAAAGCAATTCAAGGCACCTCATTTGAGACAGAAATGGACCGGGTTGGCCCAACAATTGCACTCCTACATTGGATAGAAATGAGTGCATCTAAGCCCCATTCTGGAGAGTTGAGTTCATAACGCTGCCTGGCTTCCTAAAGGCCACAAACTAGCCGGCGCACTTCCTAGATGAAGGCAGCAACTGCTTTTCATGGGACCTCCTGAGATTGTGAAGGGCTGTAAAAAGACCAACTCTAGCCTGATACTTTAAACTATACGCACGCAGGCCATTTCAAACGTTTGAACATTTAAACTTTGTTGACCATTGACCGATTCTGCTGGACAAGAATGATTGCCATGGCAAGTCAAGTCAAGTCAAGAGAGTTTGTCATGTGTCCCAGATAGAACAATGACATTCTTGCTTGCTGCAGCACAATAGCATATTGTAAGCAAAAATACAGGACAGTTCAGTTCAATATACACATAAATAAGCAGATAAAGTGCAATAGGACATGGGCTCGTTAGTATAACCTTGCTATTTCATGCACAAACCGAGAAAAAAAAAAAAAAAAAAAAGTATGCCAAATACACTGGACCACTGGCAGTAGCTCATGGATTAATGATGCTTCTTCATCCCCTATCTGAACTCTGGAGTTCCAAAGCTTCAAAGAAGTATATAAAATTATGAGGGGCTTAGATAGAGTAGCAAGTCAGAACCATTTTGCCCAGGGTGGAAATGTCAAAGGCTAGAGGGCAGAGCTGTAAGGTGCAAGTAACAAAGTTTAAAGGAGATGTGCGGGACAAGTTTAAAAAAATAACAGTGTGGTGGGTGCCTGGAACGAGTTGCAAGGGATGGTGGTGGAGGCAGATTAGACAGCGGAATTTAAGAGGCTTTTGGATAGGCACATGGATGTGCAGTGAATGGAGGAATGTGGTTCATGTGCAGGTGGAGGAGATGGCTTTAACTTGGCATCATGTTCAGCACGGCCACTGTGGGCCGAAGGGCCTGTCCTGTGCTGTACTGTTCTATAGGTGTTAATATTGCAATGAGTGATGGCTGACCCACAGATGTTGCCTGGCCTGCAGTGTTCCTCCAGCAGTTTTATTCCCCCCACACATACAAAATCTGTGGAAGTTAATTAAATCACGCACTTAAACTCGGTAACAGAAGACAATAGGATGCACAACTACGTAGCCCACTGCAGACACAGTCTAACTGTTCAGATCAAAATTGTTAGATGTTACGATACCACGTCCAACATCATGACTGGCACCACTCACCAGCTATTGATACGGTAACAACCATTTGATGTCTGGGTTTGCACAGAGTCTGTCATGACATTGTGGTTCTACACTGAGCTTTAATTCACTTGGCGAGCCCTCATGTTAAACACAGACCTTGCAAACAGCATGTAGCGGAAGCAGTCATGCTAAAAGATCACCATCAGACTGGCAGCTTTGTAAATAGTATGCAGCATATTTAGAACAAACCGTTAGAGATAGTTTTTCCGCTGGCGTGTTGGAGGTTGCAGGGAGGCCTGATCGAAGTATATAGTATTATGAGAGGCATAGATAGGGTAGATGAGAGGCATAGATGGGGTAGCCAGTCAGAAGCTTTACCCAGGGTACAAACGTCAAGGACTAGAGGGTATAGCTTATCAGTGAGAGGGCAAAGTGTAATGGAACAAGTTATTTTCACAGAATGGAAAGTGGTGCTTGCCTGGAATGCGCTGTCAGGTGTGGTAATCAGGCGAGGCAGATAAGATAGCGTTGTTTACGAGGTTTGCAGCTGCACATGGACATGCAGGGAAAGGAGGGATATGGATCACATGCAGGCAGAGGAGGTTCGTTTAACTAGCATCATGTTTGTCCTGGATATTGTGGGCCGATGGGTCTGTTCTGTGCTGTACTGTTCTATACTCCTTGAAGGACGTGGGTGAACCAGATTGATTTTTCTGATGATCTGTTGGGAGGGGCAAAGTTTAAAGGAGTTGTATGGGGCAGATATTTGTACACAGGGGGCCTGGAACACTCTGCCAGGGGCAGTGGTGGAGGCAGATACGATCGTGGCAGTTAAGATGCTTTGGAGATAGGCACATGGACATGCAGGGAATGGATCATGTTCAGGCAGAGGAGTTTAGTTTAACTTGCCATCATGTTCAGCATGGACATTGAGTACAGCCAGTTCCTATACAGTACTATATTGTTCTGTGTGGTTTAAAGGGATATGGGCCAAATATGATCAGAAGAGGCTAACTCCATAAGGATCACGAGCAGGTAGTTGAGTTTACTTTAACATGGCACCATGTTGGTCACAGACATTGTGGGCCGAAGGGCCTCTTCCTGCAGGAAGCCACTGGCCAGTCCCTATTCTAAGGAGCACAATCCTGTCAAACCCACTCCCCAACTCTTTCCTCCCAGCCCTGCAAATTATTTCACTAACGTTTATCCAGCTCTCTTTTGAAAGCACTTAAAGCTAAGTTTCCATCATCTTGACAGACAGCTGTATTGACAACTTCAGGCTGTAGAAAGAAGGCACTGCAGATGTCAGTTTACAAGGAAATCATGTGTAAAATCATTTGAGGAATAGATCGGGTGGATGCACAGTCTCTTGCTCACAGTAGGTGAATCGAGGACCCAGAGGACATAAGTTTAAGGTCAAGGGGAAAAGATTTAATAGGATCTGAGTGGTAACATTTTCACACAAAGGATGGTGGGTGCATTGAACAAGCTGCCAGAGTAGGTGGTTGAGGCAGGGACTATCCTAACGTTTAAGAAACAGTTGGACAGGTACATGGATAAGACAGGTTTGGAAGGATATGGACCAAGCGCGGGCAGGTGTGGCTGGGATATTATTGGCCGGTAAGGCCTGATTCCACAGTATCACTCTATGAAAGACAAAATGCTGGAGTCAATGAGCGGGTCCAGCAACATCCTTAAAGAACATTTTCGGTCAGGACCAGTCGTCAAACCTCAACTCCAGGCTGTCTCAGATTAAAACAAGTTTTCCATCATTTTAATATGCATTGGCAAAATTATTTAAATTTGATGGGGGTTTCTGACCTGAAACGTCACCTATCTATGTTCTCCAGGGATGCTGAGTTACTCCGGCAGTTTGTGTCCAGTTGTGTATTAACCAGCATCTGCAGTTCCTTGTCTCTACATCAGAACAAAGCCGTTCCGTGTAATTCATTGCTGATCTGTCCTAGGTCTTCTCTTTCATGTCAATTCCCTCAATTCTTTGATCTTTCAACATATCGCAATGTTCAAGCAGCATTTCAACAAGTACATGGATAGGATAGGTTTAGAGGGATATGGGCCAAACGCAGGCAGGTGGGACCAGTGTAGATGGGGCATGTGAGTCTGCGTGGGCAAGTGTGGGCAAAAGGGTCTATTTCCATGCTGTATGACTGACTGACAAAAAATGTAGCTTCCTCTTTAATTACCCTTATGGTTTAAGATACACAAGCCTCAGTCACTTCCAGTATATAGTACTGAACAACACAAATTAACAGTAACATTGACAAATATTCCGTCTCCTTTCATGTTCTGTCCTTGAAGTACTGATCAACAATGTACCTACATAATACCAGATTAATCTTTGTACTCTTGTAAAACAAAACGTGATTGCAGATGGTACATTTGGCAACCTTTGTAAATCTATAAAAAGAATATGGGCTTTACTTGATCAAGTCGGCATCTTGCCCTTGGGTTAAATAATGGAATGCAATGACCCAGCAATACACCTCTATTATGTTTTGAAAAGAATACCGATGAATTTTTTCAAATTAACGTGTTGCAAAAAGAACAGTCGGCAGTACTTGGACGTAGTCTCACGTCAAGGTCAAGGTCATTATCTGGAACGAGGGGTTTATCTTCTAGATACAGCGGAGAAACACCGAGATACACCGAGTCCGCGCCGAACAGCGATCCCCGCACATTAACACTATGGACAATTTACAATCACACCAAGCTAATTAACTTACAAACCTGTTAAGTATTTGGAGTGTGGGAGGAAACCGGAGATCCTGGAGAAAACCCACGCAGGTCATGGGGAGAACGTACAAGCTCCGTGTAGACAAGCGCCCGTAGTCAGGATGGAACCCTGGTCTCTGGCGTTGCGAGGCAGCAAGTCTACCGCTGTGCCACGGCGCCGGCTCAATGTGGTAGTGCCAGACTCAAGCAGCATAAAAATAGGCCATTCAGCTTCTGTGCCGAAGCTGTTCAAGTGTTCTCTCTCATCAGGCAGAAGATCAAGGCGTAAAAGCACATTCAATCAGATTCAGGAACAGCTTCATCCTCGCTATTATCGGACTACTCAAGAGTCCTCTCACAAGCTAAGGGTGTAGTCCCGATCTTTCAACTTACCCCATTGCGGGCATTGGGCTTTTTCCTCTGTAATTGCCATGCCAGAACACGATATTCTGCATTTTGGTATGTTTCTCTTTGTACTACCTGGCATATTTGTACGTCAGAGATTCGTACCACACTGGACAGCACAGTTAGGTCTTTTGGCCACAGAGTCAACCATTAAGCTTATCTATACTAATTCCACTCCATTGCTACACTGATAAACCTACGCTCTCTAGTTTTAGACTTTGTACTGTTGGAAATGTGTGTTGGCTATTTTGTGGGCCCCCCTCGGTCATGGCTGACCATGGGTGATGCATCCTGGTCGGATGCAAGCCTGGGCGATGTCATACGGAGGACAAGCAGTTGGCCATGCAGCACGTCTCCCCCCACCTCTCCACATCGCTGATCGATCCAAAGGAACAGCAGGGCCATTACAGTTTGGCACCAGCGCCATCGCAGGAGCTGCCAGAGCGAGGTTGTAGACATCGACGAACCGCCTTAGGAGCTCCGACTCCAGATTTTCTTGAGGTTTACTCCTGGAGCCTTTTCCATGATTGGATATGGCCACACGGCAGTGGAGGTTTTAGATCAGAGTTTCCTCTCTCCTAGATGGAATGCCTTCCCAGGCTGACGAACCCCATCTGGTTATCTATACCTTGTATAACTGGTTACGTTGCCCTCAGCCTCCTTACCATCTTAACTGTGCTAACATCTTCAAGGATCCTTGGACGTATACCAATGTTGTTCTTCTCTTTAGTGTACTTAGCAAAATCTTTCTCACTTGGCTGGAATAAAATTCACCTTTACAATAAAAGATAAAATGCATTTCTTCTGTAAATGTAATTCTGATCCAGAAAGCAAAGGCAACGTTACTCACATTATCCCTCTGATCATAGTCAACTGAGCTTGACACGGAGGTCAGGCGCTCATATCGGTCATGGTTCTCCGAATGCAAAGCCGAAGCCACACTGAGGGACAAAACAAGAGTAGAGGCAGTCATCAGCACACAATCACTCCACTAATACTCAGTAAGCTAGCATCAGTGGCATTAACACAGTGCAGCAGGGCTCCAAGTGGCTTTTATGCCTGAACTAGGATTTGCTTCAATGGTTCGTGTGCATTCGGTGATCCTGATGTAGCCTCATAAGGTCATGTGATAGGACTAGAATTAGGCCATTTGGCCCATCACGTTTGCTCTGCCATTCAATCATGGCTGATCTAACGCTCCCTCCTAACCCCATTCCCCTGCCTTCTCCCCTGACGCCTGTACTAATCAAGATTCTACATATCTTTGCCTTAAAAATGTCCACTGATTTTGCCTCCACAGCCCTCTGTGGCAAAGGATTCCACAGATGCACCACCCTCGGAATTACTTCCTAAGTGAGCGCCCTTTAATTCCGAGGCTATGACATCTAGTCCCAGACTCTCCCACTAGTGGAAACATCCTTTCCACATCCACTCTATCCAAGCTCTATCCAGGCCTCCAAGAGACCAAGCAACTGTTTCTCCATCAGGGATACTAGATCTCCCAGCTGCAAACCACTTTAATTCCCCTCCCATTCCCACACTGACGTCTCTGTCCTGGGCCTCCTCCATTCCCAGGTACAGCCCTTCATCTCCCGTTTGGGTAGCTTTCAACCCAATAGTTGTGGACATTCATCTCTCCAATTTTAAGTAATAACTCACCAACCCCTCACCTCTTCTCCTTGCCCCTCTCCCACCCCAGTTTGAGCAATTTGTAAACACGATCTCCCACCAACTTAATCACCCTGCTCTTTTCCGCTCAGTACACTCATCTCCCATTTCCGAGTCCCCATTTTCTGTCCACCTCCCACCACTATCCCCTCCCACCCATATCCCTTCCGCTGGTTCGACATTTCACTCCTCATCCAACGGTCTTTTTTTCTTTTTCACATTTAGCCTTTGTCACTTACTCCACCAAGCAAACCCTCTCATTTCCCAGACTTTGTTTTCCAACTTTCACCCCCCTACTTCATCAGTCTGAAGGGCCTCAACCCAAAATATTGTCGGTCCATTCCCTCCACAGATACAGCCTGCCCCGCTGAGATCTTCCAACACCATCTTTTGCTTCAGCGGCATTGCCAAACGTCAAAGAGTGCAATTCAACTGCTGTCTGCTTGCAAGCAGTGACTTGCGCATCCTTTGTTGAGTGATTTTGACACAAATAATAATGGTGCCACTAATTATATCGTGTTTTGGTAGCGAAATGTTTTTGCCGTGAAGTGCTGAAGAATTAATTGCTTTGTCACCTCAAATACAATGTGAACGTGAACTGCAGTGAACATATCAGTACTGGCTCCCTGTTGCTGGGGTGCTGTTGCTAAAGAAACGAGACCTGCTGACACTCCAGATAATGTCACATCAACACGGAATCACTTTACCAATCACCAACTGCAGTAGCTCATCTGCTGCCAACATGTGCAATTTGCAAGGGAAGAGACAGAGGTTAGATAGTGGTTACGATCCCAAGAGTCATGGACCATTGCAAATAGTCATCATTCAAGAGAGGAAAAATGGGAAGAAAGGGTGATGTTCAGATGGTGCTTCCAAACAAGGAACATCCTGCAGTCCAAGGGCTGGTGATACTGGAAGAGTTTGCTGCAATATCCAAAGCTCCAAATGTCATCGTATTTCCAATCTCCGAGCAGACCATTCAATTTCAATTGTTGTCTCTGACCAATTGATACTTGATTGATAAATTTTGCCTCAGTGGTAGCAATGCGACTTATTAAATCAATAGGATTACGAGTTCCCCAAACCCATAATTTTCAGTACTGCTCCGAAGGGCTGCTGCACCAGAGGTCCGCTCTTTCAGACAAATTATTAAAGATGCCAGCTTTCGTACAGCCGATGGGTCATCCTTCAACCAATATTGCCACAGAGGCTGGTGGGTTTATGGAACAAGCTGCCAGAGGTGGTGGTTGAGGCAGATACGATCACACCCGGGTCCCTAGCACTGAGGCAATTTACATTGAGGATGACACCACCTCATTTTACTGCTGGAATGTTGTACCCAGGAGAGAATGATTTGAAGTTCTTCGCCGAGATGGCTGAACGTAGCAAATCACACGAATGCACTTGTGTTCAGCAACTCATCCACACTCTCGCTGTTAAACTGCAGGAAGCCCAAGTGAACATCACCGACCGAGATCACTTAAACATGTTTTAATACCAGGAGGCAGCCATGCAATGCGTGCACCTTGTGAGGAGCTTGTTGGTGTACCGTACTGAGCCAGGATTATGCAATGAATCAGAAAACAAGCTCGGCACCCTTCACCCCCCCCCACCACCACCAATCGATTCCCTCTTTACTGCAAGGTACTTTTGAGATTTGTTACATTGAAGTATCCAGTAGACGACTGCTGGAGTTGTGGGCAGGAAGCAAGCAGTGCTTGCTAACGTCCCATTGCAATGCACGTGACGTATTCCAATACAAGTCATATTTAGGTTTGGACATCAGGGGGGTAAACCTACTGCAGCTTCTCACATGGGCACTGGACAGCAAGCGCTGATGGAGACGCAGTTATATTATAGAATATAGAATCCATACAGTGCACTAGCCAGAGTTTTATTACACACCAGTAGCACCCTTACTGAAGAACCATTAGTACCAATTCAACCCAGAGAGCACGTAAATGAAAAAGTGGTTAATATTATCACAGACCACGGGAGAGAACTAAAATGGAAAAAATAAACCTCAAACATACTATTCCCGCTCTTCCGCTCGTAGTTTCCCACGTCTCTTTCTAGAGAATGTAAAAGAGAGGCCTTAAAAACACAGACTGAATGAAAAAAATCCAACTTTACCTGAAAAGCCAGTAGAAGAACTTAAAATAAGGTGTGTGAGGGCTTCTTGTCTTTGTGTCCCTCTAATGAAGTCCATGAAAATGGTCTACCAGCATCAACAGTTCGGCAAATTGGAGATTATTGTAAGAGGCCTCTAAAGATAATGTCTGCTTCCACACAAACAAGCAGCACAAGATCATTTCCACGAACACAACCCTACACCAGCCCCAATCCAAAGTGAGAGATCAACATGATGCTCCAGGCAATTGCTTTTTATGAACATCAACAACTGGAGCACATCACACTGACGCCCGATGAACTTCTCTCGTGGTGATCCAATGAGGTTTTGAAAATTCTGTGTCCGGCACATTCATCAAAACAAACACCACAAGGAACTGCAGATGCTGGGGGTACTCAGCGGGTTGGACAGCAGGCGACAAAGGAATTGATGGGCGACGTTTCGAGCCGGGACCCTTCTTCACAGTGACGACGGGTCCTGACCTGAAACGTTGTCTGTCCACGCCCTCTAGAGATGCTGCCTGACCTGCGGAGCTACTCCAGTCCATTCTTCAGAAAACTAGCCGTTGCTAGGCCCTACACAGAATAGAAACATAGAAAATAGGCGCAGGAGTAGGCCATTCGGCCCTTTGAGCCAGCACCGGAGCTTGGAGCCAGACTGAGATATGAAGTCATACAGCACAGGAATCAGCCATTCAGATTTCTGTACCTGGATGGTCAGGGGGAAGCCACCCTGTGTTGTACTGCTCTATGTTCAAGTCTAGCTCCCCCCCCCCCCCCCCCTTACAACTTCTAAATGTTAGTACAGACCTATTGAAGAATAAATCATATTACTTGACCTCACCCAGAATGGTGGTAGGCCAGACAAATGAATGAGAGGTGAGCTTTCCAAGTGGAATTATTCCAGATTTTTGGCTTGTATCTCACGTGACAATGGGAAAAAAAAGACTTTGTGTGTAGAGCAATGACCAGATCCCATCAGCAGTCACTTTTGGGGGACATCAGGAGTGATAGAATCATCTTAAAGGCATCCTAGATTCACCAATGAACCAGGGGTTGAAGAACAGTTTGTCTAAAGTAGGGAACAGTTTGAATTAGTTTATAATAGTGAAGGGGTCACCTACTAAATTATTTTTTTAAATTATAACAGATTTGGGTTGGATGCACAGAACCTGTTGCTGCAAGTGGGATAGCCGCAACAAGACGGCACAAAATCACACCTGCCGGTAAGAATATTGACTCCTCTAATTTCAAGTAACTCCTGCATTCCCTCCCCACCCTAGTCATCCAACTAGTTCTACTCTTCACATCCCCCCCCCCCCCCCCCCCCCCCGGCCACATCTATCTTTCTGTCTGAAGAACACGAAACATCACCTAATCCTTCTATTAATTAATTTATTTTCCGCTTATTTATTTATTTATAGTCCGTTTATCTTGAAGTGAAATCAGAAACATCCATCACCTCTCTCAGACAAACATGCACACAATCTGCAGATCAGTCTTTTTCTGGGCGACTGAAGGAATAGAGAACCATGTTCAACATTATAAAACATTTAAAACAACATGTAAAAGGTTGGGAAGTACTGTTATCCTTCAACACATGCCAATAGTAACAGAAAGCGTAACACGGGTGCATGTTGTTACCTCTCAGAATCCGACACCAGTGCGAGACGCCCATAATCCCAGGCTACTTTCCGCAAAATTGAGAACACAAACAAGAGCACCTAAAATAAAAATAAAAACAAGATGAGAACTTAGCTAATGTCTAACATTCAACACATTGTCCATTCTACATTCAACGATTGTGCTAGTTTTAAATTGTGTTACTGAGATATGTACCATACAAGTAACGTGCCAGAGGATCTCAATAGGCCAGGCAGCATCAGTGGAGGGAATGGATAGGCAACGTTTCCCTTCATCGGGACCCTTCCCAGACTGATTGCACCTTCACATCCTGGCAGAACGTTTGACGGATGAGAGCATTTGACGGCAATGGGCCTGTACTCACTGGAGTTCAGGAGGATGATGGGTGGGGGTGGGGGGACCTCATTGAAACTTACTGAATATTGAAAGGCCTGGAGTGAGTGGATGTGGAGACGACCTTTCCACTCTTGTTAGAGTCTAGGACCAGAGGGCACAGCCTCAGAATTCCACAGATTAGTGAATCTGTGGAATTCATTGGCAGGATAGTTCCTCCGTTCGCTTCCCTGTATCCCTTCGCGATCACCTCTTCTCCAGCCATTACGAGTTCCACCCTCCCTGGGTCACTTGTTTCTGGCCCCGATTCGTTCTGGCCTTTTCCTACATCCAGCCCAACCCCTCCTTACTTTCAGTCTGAAGAAGGAATCTAACCTGCAAGGCCGGCCATCATTTTTCTCCAGAGATGCTGCCCGACCCGCCGAGTAATGCCCCTGTCCCACTTAGGAAACCTGAACGGAAACCTCTGGAGACTTTGCGCCCCACCCAAGGTTTCCGTGCGGTTCTCGGAGGTTGCAGGTGGTTGCCGGAGGTGGCAGGTAGTGGAAGCAGGTAGGGAGACTGACAAAGACCTCTGGGAACCGCACGGAAACCTTGGGTGGGGCGCAAAGTCTCCAGAGGTTTCCCCAAGTGGGACAGGGTCATTACTCCAGCATTTGGTGTCTATCCAAGGATAGAGCTGCCCTAGTCCTCACCTTCCACCCCACCAGGCATTGCATTCAATGGATCATTTCCGTCACCTAAAATAGAGTCCACCATCAGATATCTCCTCTTTCCCCTTCAGCCTCTTGCAGGGACTGTTCCATGGTCCACGCTTCCGTTCCCACCAACCACACCACTTATTGCAGCTCTTTGACTTGTAACCGCAGGTGTGACACTTGCCCTTTCACCTCGTCCCGTCACACCATCCAGGGACCCAGGCAACCCTTCAAGATGAAGCATCGATTCACTTCACTTCCTCTACTCTGTGTTTTACATTCGCTGTTCTCAATGTGCTCTCCTCTACACTGGGAGAAGCCAAACGCTTTGCAGAGCACCCATGTTCAATTATGTTGGGTGACGCAGCGGTAGAGTTGCTGCCTTACAGCATCAGAGACCCAGGTTCGATCCTGACTACGGATGCTGTCCGTACTGTGTTTGTACGTTCTCCCGTTTTTTTCCGGGATCTCCAGTTTCCTTCCACACTCCAAAAGACGTACAATTTTGTAGATTAATTGGCTTGGTAAATTTTTTTTACAATATCCTACAAACACAAGGAAAATTGTGAGTGTAAGGGGATCGCTGGTCGGAGCGGACTCGGTGGGCTGAAGGTCCCGTTTCCGTGTTGTATCTCTAAACTAAACCCACAATGGGAAGCCTGAACATTCTAGTGGCTACCATTGTAATTCTTCAGCCAACTCTGACCTATGGGTCTGTGGCTTCATGAACTATTACTAGGCCCAACACAAGCTTTAGGAATAGCATGTCTTCATCCCAGGCAGCTTTCTGTTCTTAATATTGCATTCTACTTCAGGTAAAATGTGTAGGAAGGAACTGCAGATGCTGGTTTAAACCGAAGATAGACACAAAATGCTGTAGTAACTCAGTCTGAAGAAGGGTCTCGACCCGAAACGTCACCCATTCCTTCTCTCCAGAGATGCTGCCTGTCCCGCTGGGTTACTCCAGCATTTTGTGTCTACCTCCGGTAATTTGACTTCTGTCTGTATTGGTTGTCCATCTGTGATACTGTTCGTTCCACACTCCCCCATCCCCCTCGCCATCCTTTCTCCTACCCCTCCGGTACAGAGTGCGTGCTAGCATGGCCTGCTGGGCGTGTCCACCTGCACTATATTTCACAACTCCTGCATTATTTTGTCCATGTTCTCACTCTCCAACTGCTCCCATTTACTAATCGACCAAATAATCCAGCTTACCCTTCTGGTCACCCTGGTGCTACCCAATCATAGGCATTCCCCCTACACGACCGTAACCAGTTGATTTTGTCTGCCTCCTCCATTGCCAGAGCAAGGCCAAAGGCAAACTGGAGAAATAGAACCTCATATTCCACTGGGGTAGCCTGCATCCCAACAGTATGAACAAAGAATTCTCCAATACCAGATAGCTAGCAAACCCCCTCCCCCTTCCTCCCACCCTCTGCCTGGACTCGTACCCATTTCTCCTCCCCACCATTCTGACTACATTTCTTCCTCTAGCTTCACAATTTGCAATTCTTCGGCCTTGTTTAACCATCTGCATTTACATTTCTGACCTTTGCCCAACCACCTGCCTAACAAAAAAGGAAACCTTCACCTGCAATCACCAGGTTTTGTCCTGCCCCTCCTCTCTTCCAGCTTTCTCCCCCACCCCTTTATGATCAATTGTTTTCCAGAGATGCTGCCCGGCCCGCTGAGGTACTCCAGCACTGTCTTTTTTTTCAAATATTTCTGGGGTGGGACGTAGGAAAGCCCTTTCAACGAACTGGCACAGGTAAGATGGGTCACACTTCCACATGTCTTCTTTTGTCTCCTTCCCAATTCTAAGGCTCTTTGACCTGAAACTAACTGTTTGTCCACTCACAGATGCTGCCGGACTACTGAGTATTTCCAGCATCAGCAATTTTTAATTGCAAGTACTGGTATAGTCAATATAGATGACCACAAAAGACATGGAGATATATTAGCAATGATTCAGAGGAAAACAAGGACAGTAATAGAGTTGAATTTGGCAAAAGTCAAACACTTAGTCCTCATCTCAACTTTACTTTCCAATGGGTCAATATAACTCCTTGCATTATTTATTATAATTGTTCTTGGGTTGCAATATGCTACCTATTCACAGTCTACTTCAAACAGACTTGAATTAGTGCAGCACAGGAACAGGCCCATCAGCCCATAATGTCCATGCCGAGCAGGATGCCAAGATTGAACTAATTCCTCCAGCCTGCAAGTGATCCAGCCTGCACATGATCCATATCCCTGCCTAAGAGTCTCCTAAACGCCACCAGATCATATCTGCCTCCACCATCATCCCTGGCAGTGTGTTCCAGGCCCCACTATTCTCTGTATCAAAAATAAAAGCCCCACACATCTCCTTTATACTTTGCCCATTTCACCTGAAAGCTACTGTATGTTCTCTAATCTTTGACATTTCCACCCTGGGAAATAGAAAGGTTCTGACTGCCTCGTTGTCTATGTCTCTCATTACCTTTCCTTACAACTAATACCCTTTAACCCCAGCAGCCTTCTGGTAAGCCGCTTCTGCACCTGCTGGGCTAAATTGTGGGCTCAAAGACGAGTACTGGGAGTTTTCTATTTGTAGGCAACCTGATTTGGAACACTACAAAACAGGAGACCATTTAGCACTTCAAGCCTACAGAGGGAGATATTTTATTTTGATTAGAAAAATCTTGCCCCAATTCTGATTAATATTCAGATCAGAGGTGCTGAAGCTCTGCAAGAGATTCGCAACCTTATTAAAAAAAACTGTTTACCTTTTTTCCTGACTTTTCAGTAGGGTTGCCAACTGTCCCGTATTAGCTGGGACATCCCATATATTGGGCTAAATTGGTTTGGCCCATACAGGACCGCCCTTGTCCCGTATTTGACTGCTACTACTCGGGTCGAGGGGACTGTCGGGTCGGAGCGCCGCGTCCGGCCCCGCCTCACCCGTCCCGACGTAGTGCAGCCCATGGAGTGCAGCAGCAGCACCTCGCCCGTGGCCCCGTCGGTCGGCAGCCCGGCCAGCTGTCCGACCTTCAGACCTTCGCTTACCGCCGACACCACCACCCCTCCTTCTCATGGCCGATCATCGGTTCATGAGTTGGATGCGGTGCCGGACTTTGCATATGACGTCGCACTTAAAGTCCCGCACCCAGGCCAACTTACCATTCGCCCAGCCACTGCCGAGTCGGCCAATGAATTGCCGTCGGGAATTTGGCCCTTATTTTGATCTCTTGTCCCTTATTTGGGAGTGAGAAAGTTGGCAACCCTACTTTTCAGATCCCCACGTTTAAGAGGTTTTGGATAGGCACATTGATATCCAGGGAACAGAGTCATCTGCAGGCAGAGGAGATTAGCTTAACTTGGCATTGTGTGTGGTTCAGACAATGTGGGCCTAATGATGTACTGTGATGTACTGCTCTGTGCTTAAACAAGGAACTGCAATACTAGTTTACACAAAAGGACACAAAGTGCTGGTGTTACTCAGCAGGTCAGGCAGCATCCCTGGAGAATACAGATAAGTGACATATCGGGTCAGGACACTTCTTCAGACATCAGTCTGAAGGATCCTGAACTGAAACGTGACCTGTACACTGATGTACATGTACCCAGCTCATCATTTTATTTTGGAGAAAAAGTCTGCAGTTGCTGGAATTTGATTAAACACAGAGTGCTGGAGGAACTCAGCAGGTCAGGCAGGATGGAATGAGCAGGCCAGGTTTTGGGTCAAGACCCTTCTTCAGGCTCTTAATCTATTTACCATTTATTTGTCCAATCTACAACCAGCAATTTACCCTGGAAATGTGATTATAAAAGGCAATATCTACACCGCACTTGTGCAAATGTGAGAACCATCAAGGGATTACTGATATATAAACAATGTAAAGACAAAAAAAAAAATCAAACAGAAATACTACTTAAACTGTAAATGTGGGATTTATGAAGCTTTGGGAATCAATGAATGGATAAATTAAAACCATAAGGTTATTTCAGTTCTAGGAGAGATTTATTCTATTTTATCTTCGCTAACACCCTGAACAGCTGCACAAGGAAGCAGGAGATTAGAATCAGCAATAAAGGTGATAAATGTTATATTTGAGTCGAGGTTATTTTTTTCCTGCCTCCAAACTGCAGGTGGTCCCTTTCTCCAGGGGATTTGGGGGGGTGGGGTGGGAGGGGGGGGGGGGGAGATAGAATGGAAAAGACGAAATGCAGAAGTTCTAGCACAACACAATTGACAGTGAAAATGCAAGGGACAAAAGCAGCCGTTCATCTACCTTGCAGATTTCTACCAACACCACCCTGAAACTGACGAATGTTGCTCTGGGCAATCTCACCTTTATGGTGCGATCGCTGGGGCTTGCAGCGGGATCATGGGCCAAGGGGTCTCAGGCCACATGTCTGTGTCGCCTGCTACTTGGATAGAGAGGGAACACACCAAATTCAAACAGGTGCTGGAGACGCAAGGAACTGCAGATGCTCGAACCTTGAGCAGAAACACAAAAGTGCTGGAGGAACCAGCAGGTCGGGCAGCATCGGTGGAGGGAATGGACAGGCAACGTTTTGGGCTGGGATCTTTCTTCAGTGATGGAGTAGTGGGGAAGGAAGCTGGAAAAGAGAGGTGGGTTTGAGGTAGGCAACAGGTGGACACCGGTGAGGGGAGAGGGGGCCAGCTAGATGCAGGAAGATTGCTCCCGATGTTGGGGAAGTCCAGGACAAGGGGTCACAGCTTAAGGATAAGGGGGAAATCCTTTAAAACCGAGATGAGAAGAACTTTTTTCAGACAGAGAGTGGTGAATCTCTGGAACTCTGTGCCACAGAGGGTAGTCGAGGCCAGTTCATTGGCTATATTTAAGAGGGAGTTAGATGTGGCCCTTGTGGCTAGGGGGATCAGAGGGTATGGAGAGAAGGCAGGTACTGGATACCGAGTTGGATGATCAGCCATGATCATATTGAATGGCGGTGCAGGCTCGAAGGGCCGAATGGCCTACTCCTGCACCTAATTTCTATGTTTCTATGTTTTGATGAGTGGCTAGTGACAGCTAGAGGGGAAAAGGGTTAGTGGTACACTTGCAGGTTAGGTGGCTAAGTGGCCGCTGTAACCTCCCCATGTGTTTAGTTTAGAGGTACAGAATGGAAACAGGTCCTCCAGCCACCGGTCTACGCCGACCATGGATCACCGGTTGACACTCGTTCGGTGTTGTCCCACTTTGTCATTCACTCATTACTAGGGGCAATTTACAGAGGCCAATTAACAATAGACAATAGGTGCAGGAGTAGGCCATTCGGCCATTCGAGCCATTCAATGTGATCATTCAGATTCAGATTCAACTTTAATTGTCATTGTCAGTGTACAGTACAGAGACAACGAAATGCAGTTAGCATCTCCCTGGAAGAGCAACATAGAATATGATTTCAATAAATAAATCTATTTACATGTATACAGACATAGTGTTTTTCCTGTGGGAGGAGTGTCCGGGGGGGGGGGGGGGGGGGGGGGGGGGGGGGGGGGGGGTGGGGGGGGGAGAGGTGATTGGCAGTCACCGAGGTACATTGTTGAGTAGAGTGACAGCCGCAGGGAAGAAGCTGTTCCTGGACCTGCTGGTCCGGCAACGGAGAGACCTGTAGCGCCTCCCGGATGGTAGGAGGGTAAACAGTCCATGGTTGGGATGAGAGCAGTCCTTGGCGATGCTGAGCGCCCTCCGCAGACAACGCTTGCTTTGGACAGACTCAATGGAGGGGAGCGAGGAACCGGTGATGCATTGGGCAATTTTCACCACCCTCTGCAGTGCTTTCCAGTCGGAGACAGAGCAGTTGCCATACCATACTGTGATACAGTTGGTAAGGATGCTCTCGATGGTGCAGCGGTAGAAGTTCACCAGGATCTGAGGAGACAGATGGACCTTCTTCAGTCTCCTCAGGAAGAAGAGACGCTGGTGAGCCTTCTTGATCAGAGTTGAGGTATTGTGGGTCCAAGAGAGGTCATCGGAGATATTGACCCCCAGGAACCTGAAGCTGGAAACACGTTCCACCTCCGTCCCGTTGATGTGGATGGGGGTGTGCGTGCCACCCCTAGACTTCCAGAAGTCTACAATGAGCTCCTTGGTCTTCTTGGAGTTAAGGGCCAGGTTGTTGTCAGCGTATCATGCTGCTAGGAGCTGGACCTCCTCCCTATAGGCCGACTCATCGTTGTTGCTGATGAGGCCAATCACTGTTGTATCATCTGCATACTTGATGATGGTGTTAGTACCATGTTCAGGTGTGCAGTCGTAGGTGAAGAGGGAGTAGAGGAGGGGGCTCAGCACACAGCCCTGTGGAACACCGGTGTTCAGGGTGAGGGTTGAAGAGGTGTGCTTGTCTAACCTAACAGACTGGGGTCTGTTGGTTAGAAAGTCCAGTATCCAGTTGCAGAGGGAGGGGTCGATGCCCAGGTTACCGAGTTTGGTGATCAGTTTAGAGGGTATAATGGTGTTGAATGCTGAGCTGTAATCGATGAACAGCATTCTTACGTAAGTGTCTCTGTTGTCGAGGGCTGATCATCCACAATCAGTACCCCGTTCCTGCCTTCTCTCCATATCCCTCGACTGCTATCTTTAAGAGCTCTATCTAACTCTCTTGAAAGCATCCAGAGAATTGGCCTCCACTGCCCTCATCCACACTCACAACTTTGGGTGAAAAAGTATTTCCTCATCTCTGTTCTAAATGGCCTACCCTTTATTCTTAAACTGTGGCCCCCGGTTCTGGACTCTCCCAACATCGGGAACAGGGAGTTAGATGTGGCCCTTGTGGCTGAAGGGATCAGGGGGTATGGAGAGAAGGCAGGTACAGGATACTGAGTTGGATGATCAGCCATGATCACATTGAATGGCGGTGCAGGCTCGAAGGGCCGAATGGCCTACTGCTGCACCTATTTTCTATGTTTCTAACATGTTTCCTGCCTCTAGTGTGTCCAAACCCTAAATAATCTTATATGTTTCAATAAGATCACCTCTCATCCTTCTAAACTCTAGAGTATACAAGCCCAGCCGCTCCATTCTAACCTACAAGACACAAAATGCTAACTCAGCGGGTCAGGCAGCATCCCAGGAAATCAGGATAGGTGACGTTTCGGGTCAGCACCCTTCTTCAGACTGATTGCAGGGGTGGGAGGAGAATGTTCAAGAACAGACAACACTAGTAACTGGGCCCTGCCTGAAGTAGTTGTGCTGTCAGTGGTAATACCCTTACAGCTACCTCAAATTGGAAATTCCCTGTATCGTCCACCGATATGAGCAAGATCAGTAGCAGTGTCTTTTGAATGGATCGTTTTTTTTTTTGTTTTTTTTTTAAAAACAAATTTGACAATTTTTACATTTTATTTTAACATTTTTAACATACCAATCCAAAACATGCACACTTACCAAAAAGCACATAAAATCTAGTGCAAGAACTGTAGGAACCCCTCCGAAGGGCAGGCCTTGCAACACAGTACTTCTTATCCGAGCACTGTAGCAGTAGGTTAAATTAGAATTCACCGTCACTCTGGAGCTAGTGGTTGGCTCTAAATTAAATGTCATCTTTATTTCTTCATTATCTTAACTGCAAAGAAAAAGACAGACACCACTAAATGTAAGTCCTGACATCTTCAATGCCCTCCATAATGCTTGGGACAAAGACCCATCATTTATATATTTACCTCTGTACTCCACAATTTGTATTAGAAAAAAAAAAATCACCTGTGGTTAAAGTGCACATTGTCAGATTTTAATGAAGGCCATTTTTATACATTTTGGGTTCACCATGTAGAAATTACAGCTGTGTTTATACATAGTCCCCCCCTATTTCAGGGCACCATAATGTTTGGGACACAGCAATGTGATGTATATGAAAGTAGTCATATTTAGTATTTTGTTGCATATCCTTTGCATGCAATCACTGCTTGAAGTCTGCGATTCATGGACATCACCAGTTGCTGGGTGTCTTCTCTGGTGATGCTCTGCCAGGCCTGTATTGCAGCCATCTTTAGTTTATGCTTGTTTTGGGGGCTAGTCCCCTTCAGTTTTCTCTTCAACATATAAAAGGCATGCTCAATTGGGTTCCGATTGGGTGATTGACTTGGCCACTCAAGAATTAACTTTTTTTAGCTTTGAAAAACTCCTTTGTTGCTTTAGCAGTATGTTTGGGATTATTGTCTTGCTGTAGAATGAACTGCCGGCCAATGAATTTTGAGGTATTTGTTTGAACCTGAGCAGATAGGATGTATCTATTCAGACACATATATAGTGGCCATATATAGTGGCACTTCAGAATTCATTATGCCACTACCATCAGCAGTTGTATCATCAATGAAGATAAGTGAGCCAGTACCTTCAGCAGCCATACATGCCCAGGCAATAACACCCCCACCACCGTGTTTCACAGATGAGGTGGTATGCTTTGGATCTTGGGCAGTTCCTTCTCTCCTCCATACTTTGCTCTTACCATCACTCTGAAAGTTAATCTTCGTCTCATCTGTCCACAAGACCTTTTTCCAGAACTGTGGTTGCTCCTTTAAGTACCTCTTGGCAAACTGCAACCTGGCCATCCTATTTTTGCAGCTAACCAGTGGTTTGCATCTTGCAGTGTCGCCTCTGTATTTCTGTTCATGGAGTCTTCTGCGGACAGTGGTCATTGACAAATTCACACCTGATGCCTGAAGAGTGTTTCTGATCTGTCGGACAAGTGTCTGGGGATTTTTCTTTGTTAGAGAGAATTCTTCTGTCATCAGCTGTGGAGGTCTTCCTTGGCCTGCCGGTCCCTTTGCGATTAGTAAGCTCTCTTTCTTCTTGATGATGTTCCAAACAGTTGATTTTGGTAAGCCTAAGGTTTGGCTGATGTCTCCAACAGTTTTATTCTTGCTCTTAATGGCTTCTTTGGCTTTTATTGGCACAACTTTGGTCCTCATGTTAATAAACATCAATAAAAGTTTCCAAAGGTGATGGAAAGACTTAAGGAAAGACTAGGTGCTGAGAGCTCTCTTATACCGGCATTAAGGAGGCATTTAAACACACCTGAGCAATTACAAACGTCTGTGAAGCCATGTGTCCCAAACACTATGGTGCCCTGAAATGGGGGGACTATGTATAAACACAGCTGTAATTTCTACATGGTGAAACTAAAATATATTAATGACCTTTAATAAAATCTGACATTGTCCACTTTAACCACATGTGATTTTTTCCTATTACAAGTCTCCAATTGTGGGGTACACAGGTAAATAAATAAATGATGGGTCTTTGTCCCAAACATTATGGAGGACACCTTATGCATGAGTTAATCAATAATGACAAGCACAAATTGCCAAGCACAAGGGCGGCATCGGTGCGCAGCGGTAGAGTTGCTGCCTTACAGCGCTTGCAGCGCAAGAGACCCGGGTTCAATCCCGACTGTGGGTGCTGTCTGTACGGAGTTTGTACGTTCTCCCTGTGACCGGGTGTGTTGTCTCAGAGATCTTCAGTTTCCCCCCACGTACAGGTATGTTGGTTAATTGGCTTGGTATAAGTGTAAATTATCCCTGTGTGTTGGATAGTGTTAATGTGCAGGGATTGCTGGTCGACTCAGACTCGGTGAGCTGAAGGGCCAGTGTCTGCGCTAGATCTCTAAACTAAACATACAAATTGGACCAGTCTCTTTGGCTAGAAACGCACCTCCGCCGATGGTGGGAAGTCTCCACCTACACTTCACGCTTCCTCAGGAGGGCGGGCAGCCAACATGGTCAAAGACCTTTTTCACTCTGGTCATTCCCTCTTCCACCAGCTCCCATTGGGAAGGCACAGTGGCACAGCGGTATGCCTACTGTCCACAGCACCAGAGACCTGGGTTTGGACGTTCTCTGTCACCCCATGGGTTTTCTCCGGGTGCTCTGGGTTTCCTCCCACACTCCAAAGACGCCCAGGTTTGTCAGTCAATTTGCTTTTGTAAATTGCCCCTCGTGTGTAGGATGCAAAACTGGGATAACATGGAACTACTGCACGGGGGATCAGTGGTTGGTGTGGACTCTGGGCTGAAGGACCCGTTTCCACACTGGCCGCTAAACTAAAGCAAACACAGAAGCTTTAAAGTGTGTATTGCCAAAGTTAGGAACAGTTTCTTCCCCTCTGTTGTCAGGGACTTATGAGCAGTTCCCCAATAAGCTGGGGTGTCATCCAGATCTTCCAACTCGCCTTAATTCGGGCACTGGACCTCTATGCTACAATGCTGAAAACTATATACTGCGCTCTGGCAGTTTTCTCTTTGCCTGTTGTACTTGTGTGTGTGTCTTAATTGTACTCATGTATTGTATAAACTGAAAGGATAGCACTCAAGAGAGATGCTGCCTGTCCCGCTGAGTTACTCCAGCATATTGTGTCCATATTAGAGATTGGATGGGGCAAGGCACAGACTCACTGGAATGTAGGAGGCCGAGTGGGGGAACCTTAGAGTGGTTTATAAAATCACAAAGGCCACAGTTGTGATTGATAGTCTTCTGTAAATGAAGCTATATTGCTTGCATTAAACAAAATACAGGGATTCACATTTAGAGTCAGAGTTATGCAGCATGGAAACAGGCCCTTTGGCACAACTTGCCCACGCCGACCAACATCTACACTAGTCCCATCTGCTCGAGTTTGGCCCATATTATTCTAAACCCATCCTATCCATGTACCTGTCTAAATGTTTTCTTAAACGTTGCAATAGTAACTATGTCAACTATCTCCTCTGGCAGCTCGTTCCACACACCCACCACCCTTTGTATAAAAGGATTTATCCCTCGGGTTCCTATTAAATCTTTCACCCCTCACATTAACCTAGTCCTCTGGTTCTCAATTCCCCTACTCTGGGCAAGAGACTGGGCGTTTCAATCAATTCCTCTCATGATTTTGTACACCTCTAAGATCATAAAGATAGCGGAGTCAGGGGATATGGGGAGAAGGCAGGAACGGGGTACTGATTGGGGATGATCAGCCATGATCACATTGAATGGCGGTGCTGGCTCGAAAGGTCGAATGGCCTCCTCCTGCACCTATTGTCTACTGTCTATCATCCTTCATTCTCCAGCGCTCCAAGGAAACATTTCGTAGCCTGCTCAACCTCTATAGCTCAGGCCCTCGAGTCCTGGCAACATCCCCGTAAATCTTTTCTGCACCCTTTCCAGCTTGAAAACATCTTTCCTAAAACATGGCGCCCAAAACTAAACATAATACTTTAAATTCACAATTGATCCTCGGGATAGATTATTAATTGCAACTCTTTAGAGCGAGGAATAGCAATTTCCCAGGAAATCAACTGAACTTACTTCACCTACTACTAAGCACGGTCTTCTCAAGCAACTTCACAAATGCTCACTGCATAAACCCACCTTCACAACCTCATTCCAATGCTTTTGAGTACAACAGCCTAACAAATATCTTCACCAAACAAGACCCATTTCAAGTAATCCGTTACATTCCAGAGCACGTGCATATCCAGATATTTTAATCTCTCGTTAAGGCTCAATAGTCCTGCGTCTAATTTTGATCATCACACATTAAGAGATTGTGCAGTTCTGGAGACGCTGCAGAAAGATTTACTAGAACGGTGTCAGGGATGAAGGTTATCACACAAGGTTAGTGTAGGGAGGATGGAAATATGTTTGAGAGGATGTAGACACATGGAACTGCAGATGCTGGTTTACCAAAATAGGACCCAGTCATGAAGAAGGGTCCTGATCCAAAACATCGCTTATCCATGTTCAGCATAGTATAATTTAGAGATACAGCGTGGAAACAGGCCCTTCAGCCCACCAAGTCTGCGCCGACCAGCAATTCATTCATCATCGTTGAAGACATTAGCGACGCAGTGGTGCTGGTTTCCGACGGGAACGGTGAGGACGCACCACACATCTGTCCTCCAGTTCCGCTGCTGGAGGTATAGGATTTTGGTGTGTGTGCTTTATCATCATTCCTTACAATGCTACGTACGACAGCGATCGCAACTTCTACTGAAGTGTGGATGGCCGTTGGCTCGCCAGGAGCTCACCCACCCTTTGACAGGTCTTGTTTTTGGTCCTGCTGGGAATCCACAGCCCCCTCCTCACCTGGCAAACCAGGCGAGGGAGACGATTTGGTCGCCGACCATCCGACCATGGAGCGGGTAGCACGGGATTACATTGTGCCCGTGGCGGGGGGGGGGGGGGGGAACTCCCCCCAGACCTGACCAGCAATCCCGCACATTAACACAAACACTTTTACCAAGTATACAAACCCAAGCTAATTAACCTACAAACCTGTATGCCTTTGTGGTGTGGGGGGGAAGCCAATCTCAGACAAAACTCATATGGTCACGGGGAGAACGTACAGATAGCACTTGTAGTTGGGATGGAACCCGCGTCTCTGGCACATGCAAGCGTTGTAAGACAGCAACTCTACCGCTGCGCCTCCATACCACCCCACCATGCCGCCTCAGAGACAGGAGGAAAATGGAGCATCCGGAGAAAACCCACGTGGTCACAGGAAGAACGTACAAACTCGATACAGACAGCACCTGCCGTCAGAACCGAAGCCGGGTCTCTGGCGCTGTGACTCAGTAACACTACGGCTGCACCACTGTGCCGCAGAAAAACTCAGCCCGAGTTACAACAGCACCGTGTGCCAAGTTTGAGAGAATGCTTGATAGAGCTGAACAAATACAAGCTGAAAGCTTAGATCAACATGCAACATGTACACCGGCTACTTCAACACAGACGCTGCCTAAACTAAATGCTTCCAGCACTTCCTGTTAATTCCGTTCTCCATAATCTGCTGATTTTTTCTTCGACACCCATCTACTTCTGTGAGCAAAAGCTAATTTACTACCGATAACTCAGAGGCTGCATTGCGAGCAATCATCCCTTGTTGCATTTCAACTGAGCACACAGGAGATGGCAGCCACAACATATCTTCTCCAATAAGCAGTTTATAAGCTTCAACAGTTACAGCAGATGCCTGCAAAGAATTAATTTCAACATTAAAAGCAAAGCCAAATGCGAAAGAAAGAATCTCTTTTAGTCGCAGATGACACAAAAGTGGCTGGCATCATAGATGGAGAAGGTGGTTATCAAAAATTGCAGTAGGATCTTGATCAGTTGGGCAGGTGGGCTGAGGAATGGGTAATAGAGTTTCATTTTCAATTCATACCTTTCATTTGTTCTTTGTACCTTTTCATACCTCTGGTTTCCCTCTCCCCAGACTCTGTCCGAATGGTCTCAACCAGAATGGTCACCTATTCCTTTTCTCCTGATGCTGCTCGAGTCGCTGAGATACTCCAGCATTTTGTGTGTGTCTTTAATGTAGACGAGGGCGAGGCATTGCTTCTTGGGAAGTCAAACCAAGTCAGGGCCTTCACAGTGAGTGGCAGGGGAGCGTCGTAGAGCAGAGGAATCCAGGGGATAGACATAACAAGCTGGAGTAACTCAGCGGGACAGGCAGCATCTGTGGAGAAAAGGAAAGGGCGACGTCTCAGGTCGAGACCCTTCTCCAGGAGTGCAAGTACATAGTTTTATGAAAATAGTGTCACAGATAGATCGGGCAGTCAAGAATGCTTTCAGCACATTGTTCTTCATCGATTAAAAGTATTGAGTATAGAGTATAGACGTCGGGAGATTATGTTACGGTTGCGCACGAACGGAGAGGCCAAATTTGAAGTATTGTGTTCCGTTTGGTCACCCTTGGTCACTCTCCTACGAGTTGTTAAGCTGGAGAGGGTAGAGAAGCTTTACGAGGATGTTGCTCGGATATGAGGGGTAGGTGGCTGGAGGAAGTGACAAAGGCTTAGAGGTGAAATAGAGAGGTTGTAGATCTTGGATTTAATTTGCAATGTTGAAAGAACTGTAGGTCAAAAATGGGCTGCAGCCTATTTATAATTGGATGGCACAGCAGCGCAGCGGTAGAATTGCTGCCTAACCCTGTCCCACTTAGGAAACCTGAACGGAAACCTCTGGAGACTTTGTGCCCCACCCAAGGTTTCCGTGCGGTTCCCGGAGGTTGCAGGTGGTTGCCTGAGGTTGCAGGTAGTGGAAGCAGGTAGGGAGTCTGACAAAAACCTCCGGGAACCGCACGGAAACCTTGGGTGGGACGCAAAGTCTCCAGAGGTTACCGTTCAGGTTTCCTAAATGGGACAGGGGCATTATACAGCGCCAGAAACCCGGGTTCAATCCTGACTATGGGTGGTGTTGCTATGGTTTGCATGTTCTCCCTGTGAGTTTCCTCCCACATCCCAAAGACGTACATGTTTCTAGGTTAATTGGCCTCTGTAATTTGTCCCAAGTGTGTAGGATAGAATTAGTGTATGGGTGATCAGTGGTCGTCGCGGACTCGGTGGGCCGAAGGGCCAGCTTTCATGCTGTATCTATAAACTAAATTAAAATGTAATCGGGGGCTCAGCAACCAGACTAAAGGCTTTGCTGATGCTTTTATAACTAACTTCTCTCAACTTTATTTGGGTTACACCCAACTGATAACGGACGGATATCTATCTAATCAGGACATGAAAACCTGAATTAATAAAGCAAGTTTTACAATTTCAGGAATGCTTTGAAGTCTTTGTGTCATTTTCAGTACGAGTAATTATTGCTACAGGTGAGTTCTACTTTGAAACTTAAGCATTTTTTTTTTTTTTTAAGTCCAGAAACAAGAAGCACCAGGTGATTAAGGTTTGTTAAGATACGTTACCAAGGGATTAAGGAATATTTTCATTCTAGCCATAAAAATGAATGCCACTTTTCAAAGGCCTTACTGGTTTACAGCATTCCCTCTCTCCATCCAGAGAGCTCAACAAACCATTCTGTTCAATACAATTTGTCAGCTGCCCTGTGGCTAGAGGGCATATCTTTAAAGTGAGAGGAGCAAATGTTAAGGCGATGCAAATACAAAGAACTTCAGATGCTGGTTTACATAAACGATGCAAAGTGCTGACGTAACTCAGGTCGGACAGCATCTCTGGAGATTATGGATAGGCAAAGTATATTGGATGGATGTATATATATATTTTTGTTTATACAGAGGGTAGTGGGTGCCTGGGATGCACTGCCAGGGGTGCTGGTGGAGGCAGATATGATAGTGGCGTTTAAGAGGCTTTTAAACAAGCACATGGATATGCACGGAATGGAGGGATACGGATCATGTGCAGGCAGAGGAGATTGGTTTAGTTTGGCATCATTTTCGGCATGGATAATGTGGGACAAAAGGCTTGTCCCTGTGCTATACTGTCCTGTGCTCCATGTACTTTCAAAATGTTTCATAATTTTATTTCAAAATATGGTCATAAGTGATAGGAGTACAATTGGGTCATTCAGCCCATCAAGTCTACTCCGCCATTCAATCATGGCTGATCTACCTCTCCCTCCGAACCCCATTCTTCTGCCCAGAGCAGACAAATGTTCATCATAGGTTAACCTACTCATTCCTGGGACCATTCTTGTAAACCTCCTCTGGACCCTCTCCAGCACATCCTTCCTCAGATACGGTGCCCAAAATTGCTCACGATACTCCAAACGCGGCCTGACCAGCTCCTTATAGAGCCTCAGCATTACATCCCTGTTTTTGTATACAAGCCCTCTCGAAATAAATGCTAGCATTGCCTATTTCTTTCGCTCCATAGATGCTGCTGCACCCACTGAGTTTCTCCAGCACTTTTGTCTACCTTTGATTTTCCAGCATCTGCAGTTCCTTCTTAAACACTTTGTCTACTCCACTGCTAGAATTGCAGTTGCCTTCTTTAGTACCGATCGACTTGCAGAATAACTTTTTGGGAGTCCCACACCACCACTCCCAAGTCCCCTTGCACCTCTGATTTCTGGATTCTCTCCCATTTAGAAAATAGTCCATGCCGAATAGTCGGTTTTAGAAGATGCCCACAGCTGGTATCAGCAGCCAAATTCCTGGACACGGGTTAAAATCCACAAGATGAAGAGGTGAAACATGTAAAGACTAAGGCAGACACAACATGCTGGAGTAACTCAGCGGGTCAGGCAGCATCTCTGGAGAGAAGGAATGGATGATATTTTGGATTGAGATCCTTCTTCAGATCTGAAGAAGGGTCTCGACCCAAAACGTCACCCATTCCTTCTACCCGGAGATGCAGCCTGTCCCGCTGAGTTACTCCAGCATTTTGTGTCTATCTTCAGTGTAAACCAGCATCTGCAGTTCCTTCCTAAACATAAAGACCAAGGCAGCCTGAACCACATAATACGAGATTATACAAATAAAAGGCAGCAGTATTCTAAATGCACAAAATTAGCAGAGGAGGTGGATAAATAACGAGCCAAGAGAGGAGGGAGTTGAGGAAGTTACTAGAACATTTAAAAGACATTTGGATGGATAGGAAAGGTTTAGAGCAATACGAGTTAAATGCAGGACTAGCGTAGATGAGTCATCTTGGTCGGCAGGAACAAGTTGGGGCGAAGGACCAATTTCTGTGATGTATAACTATGTTTCTATCACAGAGTCAAGTATACAGCACAGAGTCTTACAGGCCATCCACACTAATCTTTAGTTTGGTTTAGAGATACAGCGTGGAAATAGGTCCTTCGGCCCACGCCGACCATCGATCTCGCGTACACTAGATCTATGTCCGACACACCAAGGGCAATTTACAGAAGCCAATTAGCAGACAAACATGCACACCGTTGAAATGTGGGAGAAAGCCCACGCGGTCACAGGGAGAACGTGCAAGCTCCGCACCCGTGGTCAGGATCGAATGTGGGTCTCTGGCACTGTGAGGCTGCAGCTCTACCACTGCATCGCTGTGCCACCATCTTCACAAGGTTTGACAAGCATTTTATAAAGGAAATATGAAAGCATCGAGGGTTCTCTGAGGGATTCGAGTTTAGCGCAGACAGAACGCAAGCACAGCTGCCTCGCGCAACAGTGTACTCTCCCCCGCTGCTTCAAGGAAGCCTCATTCATTGCAGTCCCCAGGTACAGTATTCAGTCTCATGACCACTGCCTAGTAACCCGAATATTGATCATAATCAAATGCTTTAGAAGATTAGTAATGGCCCACAACTGCACCAATGTCCTCGTCAACCTAGATGGTTTGCATTGTGTGTCCAGGAAAAATAAGGAATCTAGAAAAGGATTAAAAAAAAAAAAAAAAAGGAAACTAGAAGTAAGGAATCCCTTATTTCTAAGAAAATAAAAATATCATAGATTCTTTCCAGGGTAATTGAGGTCCCATTTCGTTTCCCCAACCCCACCCCTAGTCTACCTCATTTCTACTACCGACAGGGTGCATTTTATAAAAGGCTAGAAAAGTTAGCATTCAGCTGCCAAGTTATAACTTTAGCTAATGTCCTCGCCTGCAAGTGATGTCCTGCCCTTTCCTCTGGGCTCCGTCAGATTTCTCAAGTGCATGCAATCCTTGGTGTTTGAGCTTACATTATTGTCCTGCTAATGGAACTACTATTGACGTGTTGCTACAGATTCTAATTGCTTCACCAGTTATGAATGCCTATGTGTAATATATAAAGTTGGCAATTCAATACAATGATCTTACTTGTGTTCAATTGCTCTCTAACTTCTGCGAACACTGCCATCCAATATACAGTACAGAAGAATAATCTTACAATGGATTAGAAATACGGCACTATCAGTTTCTGCTTCTACTTTGTCTTAGACCCAGATTAACATTAAGGAGGGTCTCGACCCGAAATGTCACCTTTTCCTTTTCTCCAGAGATGCTGCATGACCCGCTGAGTTACTCCAGCTTTTTTGCGTCTATCTAACATTAAGGAAGCTTTCTTATGATCCCTGCAATTAATTTAAGAATATTCAAACTGAATATAGTGTGATAATAGAACTGGTAGAGCTGCTGCCGCCTCTGTGTGGTGCTATCTGTGTGGAGTTGGCACGTACGCCAATTTCCTCCCACTACCACAAACAGGTTTGTAGGTTATTTGGCCTCTGTAAAGTTGCCCCTAGTGTGCAGGGAGTGGATTTGAAAGTGCAAAAACATGGAATAATATGGAACTGGCGTGAATGGAAGATTGATGGTCGATGTGGACTTAGTGGGCTGATGCACCAGTTGCCATGCTGTATTTTTCAATCAATTCAATTAATATCTCAGCAACTTGTCCTGGACCAGCCATATCGAAGCAAAGGCCAAGAAAACACAGAACGCCTCTACTTCCTTAGAAGGCTTAGGAGGTTTGGCACGGCCCCAACAACTTTCACCAGCCTTTATAGAAAAACTTCACCTTGTACCTTGCACTAAATGTTAATCCCTTTATCCTTAAGATATTTGCTATACACTGCCAACGGCTTGATTCTAATCATGTACAAGTCTCCCCGCTGACTGAATAGCATGTAATAATATACAAAAAACAGCTTTCCCCTGTACTTTGGGATACGCGACAATAAACTAAACCAAAGTAATAATGAACATGCTCGCCTCTGGCTTTTAATGGATGAAAGAAACGGGCCATTATTCTGTATCCTCTTTTTTTTAAATTTCTATATTGCACTACTACGGACTGACGCAAAACTGCATTTCGTTGTACCCATACTCAGTATTTGTGCAATGGAATTAAAGTTGAATTGAATTGAATTGAATTGAATTTCAAAAAGATACAAAAAAACGCAGTCAGTATAGGGTCTATAGGTCCCACTAGGCGATTTTTTAGGTGACTGTCATAGTCTTAGCAGGTCACCGCAAAACCAGCGACTGGACCTGAATTAAACATTGGACAAAAAAGGAATGCAGGAAATGTTTACAATGCTATTGCACAACTTCACACAATTAATCAGATCACTTCAATGCAAACTAAGTGGGCTTGGAAACTGGGGTTTAAGTAGGGCAGAGTAGGGAAAGGTGAACAAACAGTAAAGGCAACGCCATTGACAAACAGTACACAATCTCAGGGGGCATTACACTGGATTAGAAGAGAGGGCAAGGGCTTAAACACAATGGGGAAAGCTGTAAAACGGAATTTTATTTGATTATGGAAACATGCCCGTGAGTCCTTGCCTTCACACTAGTTCCATGTTATCCCACTTTCTCATATATTGCTTACATACGCAGGACAATTGACAGAGGCCACAAATCCGCATGTCTTTGGGATTTAATTTTAATTAAATAGGGGCAGCACAGTGGTAGAGTTGCTGCCTTATAGTACCAGAGCCGGGTTCGATCCAGACTATGAGTGCTGTCTGTATGGAGTTTGTATGTTCTCTCTGTGACATGGGTTTTTTCCGGGAACTCCGGCTTCCTCCCACAATCCAAAGACATTCAGGTTGGTAGGTTAATTGACTTGTAAAAATAATAAATTGTCCCTCGTGTAGGATAGTGCTAGTGCACAGGGATCGCTGGTCAGCACGGACTCCGTGGGCCTGTTTCCGCGCTGCATCTCAAGACTAAACTTCTGTTGAAGGGTCATTGTTCCAAAGTGTTTATTGTTTCTAAGATGCAGGAGTAACTCAGCAGGATAGGCAGCATCTCTGGAGAGAAGGAATGGGTGACGTTTCAGGTCGAGACCCTTCTTCAGATGTTGATAGTTTCTCCCGCTCTCATGAGAGAATTCTGGCTGAGCTGCTGAGTATTTCCTGCATTGTTTTTTGTTCTAGACTGAATTGCTCGAGTGAAAAACTTCAATTCTTGCACGCCTATGTCTAGAGAAGTAGAGTGTGTTTTATTTTGCAGGGCACTGCTGGGCCTACGTCTGAAAAGACGTATCCTTGGAATGCCCCAAAGCTCTTTGCACCCAATCAAATATTATCAAGGTATAGCTACGATGATCCAGGCAGTCCTACAATTTAGTTTTGTTTATTATTGTCACATACAGGTACAGTGAAAAGCTTTGTTACGGGCTATCCAGTCAACGAAAAGACTATACCATTGATTACGATCAAGCCATCCACAGTGTACAGGTACAGAATAAAGGATATAATATTTAATACAAGATAAAGTCCGATGAAGTCCATGTAAGGTAGTTCAATGATCTCCCATGAGGTAGATGGGAGGTCTGGTCTGCTCTCAAGTTGGTGAGAGGACAGTTCAGTTGCTTGATAACAACTGGGAAGAAACTGTCACTGAATCTGAAGGTGTGCTTTTTAAAACTTCTGTACCTCTTGCCAGATGAGAGGGGTGAGAAGAGAGAGTGTCCCAAGTAAGACTGGTCTTTGATTATGCTGGTGGCCTTGCCGAGGCAGCATGAAGTGTCGATGGAGTCCATGGAAGGGAGGCTGGTTTGCGTGATGGTCTGGGCTGCGTCTATAACACTCTGCAATTTCTCGTTGGAGCTGATCCCAAACCATTCTGTGATGCATCCTGATAAGATGCTTTCTGTAGGGCCTCTGTAGGAGTTGGCGAGGGTTCCGTAGGGAGGAACTGCAGATGATGGTTTACACCGAAGATAGTGAAATGCTGGAGTAACTCAGCGGGACAGGCAGCGTTACGGGTCGAGAAGTCTGAAGGGTCTCGACCCGAAACGTCACCCATGCCTTCTATCCAGAGATGCTGCCTGTCCCGCGGAGTTACTCCAGCATTTTGTGTCTATCAGTTGGTGAAGGTTGTTGTGGACATGCCAAACTTAAGCCTTCTTAGGAAGTACCAAGGAATGATGGTAGATACTACTGTTAGAACCAGAAATACAGTAGCTGCACAGATGCACTGCACTGGGTTTGACATTTGACACCACTACTATGCTCTTCAGAATCAGAATGTAAAATAATCTCACATCATGGAAACTACCAATCTACATCCTTCCATCCTTGAAAAATGCCCATTAACCACAACTGGGCTTGCCATCATTTCATCAAACTCAATCTTCAGACCTGCATCGCCTTCCAGCACAGTCTTGATTTTATTTGCCAACGACCCATCATATTTTGCCATTACATTTTATCTACAGCTACTCTCATCACCGGCATCGCTGTCTGGAGAGTCCCGACCCAAAACGTCATCGATCCACTACTTCTACAGATGCTGCCTGACCTGCCGACGTCCTCCAGCACTGTGGTTTTCTCAAGATTCCAGCATCTGCAGTTGCTTGTGACAGCAGCGAGACTTTGTACAGCTGAAGAATGGGGAAATCAACGCTTCTGCGGCTAGTATGTCATTTGGCCCATTAGGCCTATTTAGCTATTAATACAAGATCAGGGCAAGATCTCCTTACTCCTGCCTCCTACGGTAACCTTCCATTTGCTTATGTATCAAAAATATATCTCCCTCCATCTTAAGTATTTAAAGTCTCTTCTTTTGAGGAAGAGTTCTAAAGACTCTCAATCCTCAAATGTTTTCACCCCACCACAAAATGGACAACTAGTGGTCCCTGGTTCTAGATTCTTCCGCAGGAGGAGACGCGCTCTTCACAGATCCTGTGAATTCTCCACATAATCAATCAAGTCCCACTTCACTCTTCGACACTCCAGTTAATTCACACCCAAACCTTTTGTAAGACAAACAGCTCATTCTGGATGTATCCAGGAAACCTTCGCTGAACTACTTCCACAGCAATGTGCTGAAATAAGAGGCCAAACACGATGCACAAAACTCCAGATGTGAACTGACCAGGACAGAGACACACAGACACAGAGGTGGAGGAGACAGATCCAATATTTACGTTTAAGATGTTTTAGCGTAGCTACATGGGAGTGGAGGGATTGTGGATCCCTGTAGGCAGATGAGGTTAGCTTGGCTTGGCATCATGCCCTATACATGGGGCAAAGGGCCCGTTCCGTGCTATACTTCGTGATCTACTGTCTAAGAGATGAAGCACTGTACACAGTAATCCAGCTATGACCTCTCCAGCACCCTTCATAACTGAAGCATGCTGACATTGCATGCAGAAAACTAAAATATTTCAAATACCTTGCACAAAACAAGAAAAGTGGTTTTAAAATAATATTTTACTGATTAGACTTGTTTTTTTGGAGGGTGCTCTTTGTCTGTGATGTACCATTGAGCAGTTGAATTTTTCACATTACAAAATCTAACAGCAGAGGCAAAGGGTAAGTTTTTATTAAACACCAAAATACATTCACTGTCTTATAATCAACTTTTCTTTCAATCTCATTTCAAAGATACTCCAGAGACAATAAGATCCGACTACATAAACCTCATTAATGCAATGACGCATCTCAATGATGTTTTACTGATCAGGCAACAACTTGCCTGTTGAGCCAGTTTATAGCATTGCTTGGCCAAGTTTAGTGTGGACATACAGCGCAGAAACAGGCCCTTCGGCCCACCGAGTCCGCACATTAACACTATCCTACACTAGGGACAATTTTCCATTTATACCAAGCCAGTTAACCAACAAACCGGCACGTCTTTGGAGTGCGGGAGGAAGCCGAAGATCTCGGAGAAAACCCATGAGGTCGCCGGGAGAACATATAAACTCAGTACAGACAGCAGTGGTCGGGATCGAATCCGGGCCTCTGGCGCTGTCACACAGTAACTCTACCGCTGCGCCACCCGAAGTGTTCAAGTATCCAAATGTTTACGATAACTATCCCAAGCTGTGATATACACCAGCAATTGGCACGTAACGGGTTTGCTTGCAAGCATTGCTCCAGATGACAAATGCCAGGCTCCAAGGTGGATATCCAGCCAAAAAATCTTTTTTTATTCTTTCTTGGTCACTGCCAAGAAAGAGAACCCTAGGAGCTCCTGGGCTGCAAAACTGAATGTGTGAGGTTATCATGCAGCTTCTGGAAATAAGGAATAGATTTATCACAGAGACATGATATTGCTGATGCTGGAATCTTAAAAGCAAAACACAATGTGCTGGAGTAACAGTGGGTCAGACAGCATCTGTGATGTTTCTGGTTGGGACCCTTTTTTACTGATTGTAGTAAGGCGGAGAAGTTGAGAAGAGGTGGGAGCGGGGGAAAGGCCTGGCAAAGGTTGGTACAGGTAAGGGAGGGTTCATGGGCAAATGGGCAGAGTAAGTGACAAAGGCTAGAGGTGAAAAGAAGACAATTGGATGCCAGATTAAGAGAGAGGATTGAAATGTAGAGAGGGAGATAAGGGGGAAGTCAAAGTTCTGAAGTAACTCAGTGGGTGCAGTCTGAAGGAGGGTCCAGAACTGAAACAACGTCAGTCCATTCTCTGTACGGATGCTGCTTGACACGCTGTTCCTCCAGCACTTTGCTCAAGATTCCAGCATCTGCAATT